>NC_087068.1:53246805-53497805 GCF_963678635.1 Symsagittifera roscoffensis | reverse complement strand
TTTTAAAATTAAACCTTCAAATATTCAATAAAATAGTTTGTTTTACTTAAAACTTGCATCAACTAAATTAGAAAAAAAGTCAAAATAGGTCTATTAAAACTTGAAATTTCACATGCATGGTTTAATTCTTGTCTGTCCTTTACATCGCTGTTTTACTTCCAGGGCACCCTCAATGTTTTATCTCGGATTTACACGAGGAAATTTTGTTCCATCTTTTTCCCATACATGTACACATACGGGTTTGTGAAAATATTTGGTCATTCAAAAGGTTGATTTTCTCTGCTGGACAAATAAAGGAGCTAACCCCTAGCAATGGGATAAAGGATAAGTCTAGTTTTAAAGGATAACTTCAAAAACTGTCAATATTTTCAGTATTTTTTCAGATTAGAAGGAGCTACCTGCTACTAATTTAACTCTAGTTTACTCACATAAGGAATAAATCAATCAAAACACAGTTTAGCCATCTTTTGACTCAATCATTCAAGTTGAAACATCTAGAGACACATAAGCTTACGGCGTTTGCGTGATAACCGCTTGTCTATAAATCATGCTGAAGACATGTCACAAAATGTGACCATCAATCGGGGACCTCAACCAGAGAATTTTGAACAATCTTTGCTGCTAAGAGCAAACAAAGTCACAAATCTCCGGTACAATTTGAACGTTATCCGGTTGAATCGAACAAAATTGAAAAAAAAATTGAAATTCAATTTCAATTGAAATTGAAAAATTGAAAAATGCGTCCGTTAATGTTGATCAATGTCGACCAATGTCTAATAGAGTCGAATAAATCCGGCAAAGTTACGGTCGCATTGTGAGTCTATACTGAAGACATTGATTTGGTGAAGCGACTGCGTGGTCTTTCCGCGTGAGATGCTTGCTCTTAAATCGTAATGTCTGTTGTATATTTTCGCCGTATTTAATTTCGGTCAAGTAGCTCACTTGATCATTGCGGGGGTCATAAATAAAGAGGAGGGTGGGGGTCGCTGATTCGAATTACGGGAAAACTCTACGCTATCGGAGAAAAATATGTTTAGAAAACTTCGAAATCCCAAGCAACCAATTTATGTCAACGTATTTTTTACTTCGAAATCAGAAGCAACCAGTTTATGTCAAAACGCATTTTTTTACTCAAGAGTGCCCTCCGATTAGATTTTTCTGCTGAAAAAGAGAAGAAGAAAAACAAGAGTGCTAGTAGCAGTCGTTCCTTTAAAGGATCGGAAGAACCTTCTGGCTACAAATGATGAAAATCTTTTTTCTTCACAGGAATTAGATTAATATCTTTTGCTTAAAAAAATAGATTGGGAAACTGGAAAAACTAGCAGTGTTGTATAGAACAACTAGAAAAGAGTTTAAAAGAAGCAAAAAGACCGTTCAACGAAGAATCGTGAAAAATAAAAAAAAAGACTGTCTGCGAAATTCCTTTGAAAAAACGGAGCCCTTAAAACGGGAAAAGGAGATGAAGGCAACGGAAGATTCGACGTGATTTCTGTGATCTCAAATTGGTAACGATTCCACTATGCATCCGATAGCATCTGTCGAAAACGCGGTTAGATGCGCGGTGAAATTTGCGCGCAGGAGATGCGTGTAGGTATTCAAGAGACCCAATTGAACACCTGCGGCGTATGATGATCTAACAAGTCGTGGCGAGCTTAAAGTTCGAGCTCAAAAAGTGTTTTAACAGCTCAATAACTTAACAAAGTACAGTATTTTGCAGATTAAAATTAATTTAGTAATAGTTTTGTTTTGGTTTCAAGTCTCACGTGCCTTTAAAACTTGGTCTATTGAAAAATGATTGAGCTCAATAGAAACATGTAAATTTTTGTTGTTCTTAACCGCACTTGCGTTTTAATTTTGAGATAAACTAAACAGCTGATTTTATCTGAAAACTGCATGTTTTAACTATTGGTTTATAATTTTACAGTTTTTCAGTTTCTCAACTCACGTTACGAAAATCTTCGGCTCCTAAGCTTTAAGTTCTGAAATTTAAAAGCTTCATTTTCCTACTAAAAAGACATAGCCAGGAGACAAAATGAGCGATCCATTTGAATGCTGTATTTGTCTGGAGACGCTTGTGAACCCAAAAGCTTTACATTGTGGTCACTCGTATTGTTCAACTCCGAAAGACTGCCTGCGTATAGTTCTGACTAGTGACCCTAGAAAGTGTTCAAAATGTCGAAAACCGATTGCTGCCAGGATTAGAAACGAGAACGACTTATCGGTCAATTACGATTTGAAAACCGCAATTGAAGTAATTTTCTAAAACTAGTTAATAAGAAGGAAATTTGACACTTCCAAGCCATCGATTTATTATTTCAATTTGATTGGAAAGTTTTTTTAGAGAACAATAGACTATCCTGATTTAAAATATCCAAAAAAATGGTTAGTAAAATCTAAAGTAAGTAATTGCAGTTTCATGGTACCATGATTGTAATGGTCTTGCAGTTTTTTTTTCAAAATCTTCTGAACTTTTCGAGGGAAATTGTATTTTCACTTCAATTCACGCTGAATTATCAGCTGTGTAATTATCAGATCTTACTCCTTGACACAGAATTAATTCAAACCTCGAAGCTAAGTGATTATATATTGGGAAGCCATCTTCAAAATGATGGCTTTTGACCTTATAGTCGTCGTGGTTAAGTAAGCAGTCCTACAAGTACCTTCTTAAAAGCAGTTACTACTTTCAGGCATTACAACAGAGCACATCAAGTGCTGTACAAGACAACCAAGCTGGACAAGACGTTTGCAGTGTTCACAAAAAAGCGAAGAGAGTCTACTGCAAGAACTGCTCGACCGCTATTTGCGAAGATTGTTGGAGCCAGAGTCATGTAGAGCACCACGTTGTTCCGATAAACTCAGTGCTCAAAGACTTAACTACAGCATCAAACGAATCTTGGAAACATGTTGAACAGTATCAAAACAATTACCAGCGATTGGTGACAAATTCTGTTGATCTAAACGAGGAAATCGTCTCTAATATTGAAAAACTCGAAAAGTTGATGGAGCTGAAACACAAAATGCAAAACGCACGGAATGTTGGAAATTTCCATGCATTCGAGAAAAAGTCTTTACAGGAACTGAATGAACAGAAAAAAAAGGTTGAGCATATGAAATTAAGCATTTCAGAGTTGTCTAACTCGTGCACTGCGGTTGAAAACAGTTTGAACAAAGCGATAGATACTTTCAATCAATGCAAAAACACGGGAAAATCTCAGTTGACGGCCAGCTCATCAGCATTGACCAGAAAAGCAAGGACGATCGGGGCTAAAACTTGGCAGCTTAGAGATATTCGCAAAGGCAGTGCAACCACTGATACCTTTTTATACCTATTTCAGTCTCAGTTTTGTTCGCAAACTCAGGAAGTATTTGCTTTTGATAGATCAGACGCAGTGTTGGTTTTCAAAGTTCAAGGAGAATCTATTACAATGGACCGAAAACTGTCACTGTCAAATCAAAGTATTGGAGGTAAATTCAATTTTAGTTTTTCTAAATTTTCTTGTTGACTTTGAATCACGAGAAACTGAACAAAAATGAAAATGGATACTATCGAGTTAAACAGATGCTTGCACTAAGTACTGCAGGGTGTCAATCAATATAAATAGCAATCGGTCTGTTCAATGGTTTTATCTATTATCGAAAAACTAATTGTCTAAATCTTTTTCAATAGTGCAGTATCTAGTTTTGATTGGCTTGTTCTTTCCAATTTGTTAGTACTACAACAAAAAAAAAGATGTGGCCAGATCATTTCTCATAATAAAAAACTCAAATGGAGTTCTGTTTTCTAACATTCTCTTTGAAAGAATTGGTTGGATTACTTCTTGCAAAAAAAAAGCAAAAAAAAAACAAAAAACTTAGAGAAAGATGAAAAAAAAAACTGTTGTACGTTTTTATCAATGAGGATTATACACAAATTTTTTGATGGCAACAATTTGTTCATCACGGAAAATTTATTGTAAAATCAAACTGTACACAGTGTATGAGTGTTTGAGTGTAAAAAATGTATGCAAAACCATTGTGTTTTGCGGGTATAGCAGCTAGCTCGCAGAATTTACAGCTCTACAGAAGATTCAAAAACATTTTAATTAAAATTGCATTTATAGTTTTTTTGAGACTGTTTGCCTGTGAGATGCAGGCGCTAAAAACCACAAACACATAAAACTGCTGAAGCAAACTAAACACAATCAAAGACCATTCTATTAAATTTTGTGGCTAGCGGTTTATTTATACCTACCTCAAAGAAAAAAAATAGTGTCAAATCAGATGCATATTTTGAATGCATTTAGGTGTTGCATTGGTTTTTACTAGAAAATATGAATTAAATTAAAGATAGAAAGAACTTATGTATAAAGCTGATCTGTGGTTTGCTTCTCTTCGTGATGAAGATGCTGCTTGCATCAGGGCGACGCTTTTAATTTTCCAACTGCGCTCAGGCGTCTATGAGAAAGTGTTCATTTCAAAAATATTGGTAAAATTTTAACGAGAAAATTTTTTATTTTGAGAAATAATCGGAAATCATCCTCCTCTCACGGTATATAGAAAAGCAAGAGAGATAGGTCTGGGGTTAATAATCTAACAGTTAGAATAGAAATTTGCATCAATTCAAACTAGAAAAAGCGTTAGGCCAGATTATAATGCCGCTTACTCATCATAAATTGAAATATATTGCGCTTAAGTAATCAGAAACGTATCATTTTTGTTTTTTTCAAATAAAGATATTTTCACGAAAAGTAATCACCAGCATTTGACAGATTTTGACCATTTTTCAAAGAAAATCATGTAATATTCGTGCTCTGATTGGGTTTCGCACCGGAACATCTCTTTGCAGACCAGATAAAGCACCTCTCATCGTAAAAATTATCCGAAAAATTTGGTTTCACTTTTATATTTTTTCTTATAAAAGACTGCCCCTATCAGACTGCAGTCCCCGTATCAGAATGTTCCGACAATGCTTTAACATCCTCAAAAAACTCATTTTTTTCCATGAAATTTTTTTTAAAATCATCTCCCCACAAAAGCTATAATTAAAACAAAATTGACACGTATGGCCTAAGTATTATAAAAGTTATAACAAACAGCCCAAAGTCAGTATGGAACAATTTCTGAGCTGGAATATTTTGCTGCTTACGCGTTAATGAACAAAACAGTTTGTTGTTTACTGGCCTTAAATTCAAAAAAAATTGTAAACTGTTTTCATTTGGCTTGAAAACTGAAGCTTAACTGTTAGCTCACAGATGATAATAAAAGATTTTGTTAAAATGGCTAGTTAATGGGTCGAAACGTTCCGGGAAAACACCCTATGAGCACAGATATTATTTTACTCTCTACTAAAATTGGATCAGAAAACACTGATTGCATAGTAAGCTAAGTTTTTGGCTTATGATCAGACAATGCCGCAGCAACAACTTCACAAAGTTAGCACAACAAAATTTAAGCGTATGAAACACACTTTGAAAATTTTAACTGCTTACTAAAGTAGTGATCGAAGTAGTGATTGATGAAAATTGAAGAAACTTCTATTAAAATAGAAAAAACTTTGAGTTTTTCTTAACTTATGCTTACGCATGCATATGTATTTTAGAACTTAATGTAGTGTACAATAGCGTATCATGTAGAATAATTGAATTTACGCAACTCAAATTGGAAAATATCTCAGGCAGATTAGGTCACTGCTTAAATACGCGCGATTAGCACGAAGTAAATCGCTTATGCATTATCCGAAAGGCCAGATAGACTTTTTTCAACCTTCATAAACATGCAAAAGTGATTTCAGCTTAGTTTTTTGAAAAATTTGAGCTTAAGACTGCAACAATTTTTAGTTGATACAAAAAAACTGTCACAAAATGCTAGTTTGATTGGGAGAAAAAACCAATCCGAGAACAAGCATTATGTCATTACGTCTTTTTCTTTGCAATTTCGAGAAAAAAAAAACATGAAACGCGCCGAAAAACAGTAAACTATAACCTGAAACGTCACAAATCTGTTTGAATTATGTATAGCAATTGCTACCGACTCCTTTTTTTCTAATCTTGTAGCTCCTGCTAACTTTACCCGTTAAGCTTTACCCTAAATTAACCCGTTTTAAGTTTACCCTATTTAACTCAGCTTTTTAAAACCAACCAAATCCCATATCCTTATAATAATCATAGGGTGTATAAATTGTGTAACAGTATGCAGTTCGTGCACAGCCATAGAAATACTTTTTGCAGCTGATTTTTCAAAAAACTGATTGGCACAAGAGAGGTTAACTCATACAGCTAACTGCTCACTTTGATCTCCAGATGGTTGTTGTTGTCGCATAGTCCCCTGAACTGGTTTTTTTCTCAAATATTTCGTTTAAAGCAGAAAAGAATGCTCATAATGGTCTCGTATCTTGGAATTACCCCTGACAGTAAAGCATCTTGCTTCTTGTAAATTTCAGTTTTCCTTTTATAATCGTTTTGCTCTTTTTTTTCTACGTCGCAGGCATTATCATTTTTGGTGTTGTGTTTGACCGGATCTCCTGGACTCAACTCTAGTCAAGCTCCCGAAGAGGTATCTCAATTTGTAGTTACACTGTATTCTAAGTAATTGCGGCCCCTTTTGTGCTGTCTCGACTGATATTGCTCAATAGAGATTGCAATGTTTTCGCTAATAGTGATTTATCTCATTTAGTTATTCAAAATAATCAGCTGCCTCTAACTGGAGCAAAGCTTTGTCATAATTTTTTAAATTAGTAGTCCACGGATCAGTGATCTATGCAATTGATTGGCTCTGCGGTCCACTTTTTATTGGTACTATCTTCTCTACAAATCTCAATCCGTTTTCCCAAACCACTTAAATCAAACATTCACTCTCTCGGTACTAACTGTTCTGGAACTAATTGAAAACCTGCTAGCTAACTCTGAATCTGCTGGTTCTGTGAGCATTTGCTGTGCCTAAGGGTAGGTACTTTGTTATCATTTTCATATGTTAATCAAACTGATTTTTAAATAAGTTAGAGATATGTTCGCCTGAATTTACCTCATTACCTCCTACGGAAGGTCTTTTACCATTCTCATAACGTTTCAAGACCGGTAAAAGACGGTTACAACCTCACCTAAATATGGAGTTACATTAAGCCTACCCCTACTAGAGTAACATGTGTCGGCCTACCCCTACTAGCGGAAGGTCGAATTTTTTGTAGTTTTTTTATCCTAAGCCTCATAAAAAAAAGTGTGTGTATTTTTTTTACTTCAATCCCAACTTTTTGCCTTTCAGGAGACTTAGTTCGTCTTTTAAGTGTCTTTTTTTATTGCAGAAAAACTTCTCCGAGGAGCTGAAAAACAGCCCGTCTTGTCAAATTATTAGGAAACTTAACTCACACGTGAAACTCCTTCTATTGTCGGTGTTCTTTGGTACTGCTTTTCTTAGATAGGTAAAACTGCCTATAAAAATTTAATTATCAGAACTAAGTTTGAATCAAGGGTTTTCCGTTTCTAGGTTCAAAACTTCAACGCAGTAACTGAATGACATGACAATCTCTCGTCTCCACACTAACTCTCGAATAGAAATACTTCCCCTCAATTACAAGCATGATGCTCGATTCGTATATCATAGGACTAGGGCTGGCGAACCGACTACTTTTCAGTTTTAATCCAGAGAGTTTCAATTATTTTAAGGGAATAAACAATTGACCCTAATTTCCGTTAAAGCTTTTTTCGATAACACCAGGTATCAATCTCCTACATTTTTTAATTGTGGGGATTCTAACTACGAAGTTCATCCTCATTCAATTGGTGCTTCCAGATGTATCCCATTTCTAAGGGTTATGATCATGTTTCCCTGCAAAGAGCGATAAACACCGCAAAGAGTCGCTGAAGCTATTTTGATCATAGAAGTTTCTCAGAGTGGTAACTAGTGCTTATCACCACCCTAATCTCAACCTCAATATGTCCTCAGTCAGCTTCATTATGTGTGTGCCCTAGCGAATTCTTTGTTTCCCTGTGCTTCCTGTTTTTCCCAAGTGCTGATAAAAAGAACGTTATTCAAAAATTTGTCGAGATATATTAATCTTTAATCAATGCAAATTTGGTACATATGTACATATGGCCTTAGTAACATAAAAATTAGACAACGAAACAGCCCAAATTCAATATGGAACCCTTTCTGAGCCGGAATATTTTGCTGCTTATGCGTTGAAAAACTGAACGATTTGTGGGTTGATAGACTCATAATCACAAAAATTGTAAACAGTTATCAAATTGCTTAAGAACTTTAGCTTAATTGTTAGCTCATAGAAGATATTAGAAGATTTTGTCAAAATGGCTAGTTGATGGGTCGAAATATTCCAGGAGAAAAACCACACGTGAGCACCGATTTTACGTTACTTTTGACTAAAATTGGGAAAAAAGCAGTGAATTCATAGCCGTTGCAGTGATTATACAATTCTAGCTGAATAAAAATTACACGTATCAGTAATAAAGCTTGAATTGTCTCACTACCTACGAATTTTATAAAGTACTGATCGATTAAAAGAAATTGAAGAAATTGAGTTAAATAAAAAAAAACATCAGTTTTTCTTAACTTATCCTTCCGCATAAAACTTAAAACACAATTCAGATTATATTATCTTATTAGGTAGAACAGGTGGATTAAACCAATTCAAATTGAAACATATTTGAGCCAGATTAGATCAGTGCTCACGCGTAATTAGCTTGAAGTATATCGCGCATGCAATATCCAAATTGCCAGATAGACGTTTTTCAGCCTTCCAGTAAATGCAAAATTAATCTAAGCTTAGTTCTTTTCTGTTTGACGTGAAGTCTGCTGATGATATAGAAAAGCCGGTCAAAAAGTGCTAGCTTGTTCTACAGAAAAAACCAATCCGAGCACAAACATTACTAATTTTACTTAAAGATGTCGAGAACTAAAGATGAAATGGGTCAAAAAACAGTAAATAAATTAGAATCTCAAACAACACAGATCTGTTTAAGGTACATATCGAGATTGCTGCAAATTACCGTTTCTATATTCTTGTAGCTCCCGCTGTTTTTCCAGCCTATTATAGATCCTATCGTAGAATTTTTCGATATACTTTTTTACTTCTGTTTTATTAAATCCTTTTCGTTCCGACGTTCTTATATTAGTCATAGCATGTTTAGCTGTGTTACAGTACGCATTTTCTGCGTAGTAAGGGAAATCATTTTTCAGTCGATCCCTTAGAGAAATTTACTGGCCCAAGAGAGATTAAATCATTCAGCTAACTGCTCAGTTCGTTCTCCAGACGGTTGTTTTTATCGCATAGTACCCTGAACTGATTTTTAAAAAAATCTAGTTTAAAACAAAAAGAAATGCAAAATTTGATCTCTTATCTTGGATTTGCTCCTGACAGAGGAGCATCTTGCTTCTTGTAAGTTTAGATTTGTTCTTTATAAGCGTCTTTCTCTCTCTCTCTTAAATTACGCCGCCGGCATTATCTATTTTGTTATTGTGTTTGAAGGGACCTCCTAGACTGAACTCTACTCAAACTCGCGAAGAGGTATCATTGTTGGTGTTTACTATGTATTGTTATACATTGCAGGCCGATTTTGTAAAGTGTCGACTGATATTGGTCACTAGAGATTGCACTGTTTTCATTAATAAAGACATATTTCATTTAATTATATAAAGGACTCAGCGACAAATAAACGGGTCAGAAAGGAATTTAATTATTACTAGTCAATGGATCCGCAATCTATGTACTTGATTGGCTCCGCGATCCACTTCTCATTGGTACTATTTTCTTTACAACCTTGTTGTATTAGATAGCTGTATTCTACTGTATTCTGATTAGTTGCGGACCCCTGTTTGTGATATGTCGACTGATATTGCTCACTAGAGATTGCAAAGTCTTCATTATCAGCAATTTATTTCAATTAATTGTCCAAAAAAATCAACGGCCTCCATTTAGGCCAGAATATAAGTTAAAAGTTACTAATCAAACGATCCGCTATCTGTACAATTGATTGGCTCCGCGTTTCATTTTTCATTGGTACTATCTTCTTTACAACTTTCTTGTATTAAATAGCTGTATGCTACTGTTTTCCAATTAATTGCGGGCCTCTTTTGTGATGTGTCGACTGATATTGCTCACATGAGATTATTGCAAAGTTTTTGTTAGTAGTGATTTATTTCAATTAACTCTCCAAAGTTCTCAGCTAAAGGGCAGGCTAACGTCTCGTCTCGTATTGAATTCTCTGATAGAGAACTTAACCTTAATTACATGCTGCTTAAACCCTCTTTCTTAGAACTGAATCTGGGATTAGACTAACTTTTGGTTTTGTTCCAGGTGTTTTGTTAAGTGTCTCATTGAAATTCTATCTAACATGTTCATCCTCATTTGATTAGTACTTCCCGATGCATCCCTTTTCTAATAGTTATGATCATGTTTAAAAAAGAACCCCGGGTTGACCAAAACTTCTTATCATACAATTTCCATATATGAGAATTTTCTTGTCGTACAATTTCATACAATTCCATACGTAGAGAAAATTGTATGAAAACTCTATAATACGCATTTTTCCATATATGAAAATTAAATGATAGGTATTTTTCCATTAACCAAAAATTTAGATTTTTTCTTTCTAAATTTAGTTTCTGAAAAATATTCGGTTGTGTTTGCAACCGAACACAACTTACAAAGACCTTGGTTACTCAAAACACCAAAGGTTGGACGGTCTTGCATTCACAATGCATAGAAACCGACCTGATTTTGGCTGTCTTTCACAATTCATATAACAAAAGTAACAAACTTTTAATTTTTGACAAAATTTTTTAATGATGATTAATTTAAATTTTTGAATTTTCAAAATATCAGACATTGATCAAGGCATACATTAACACCCCATACAAAAGAAATAGAAATTTTCATCGTTTTTGAAAAAAAATTCAAGTGAAAAGAAAATAAAAGCCAATTTTATCGTATCCAGGACTACGTTATGCACACAAAATTTTAAATTTACAAGCAAAAAACAATTTTTTTGAAAAATGTTTGTTCGCATACGAAATTCGATTTGCGGTTGAAAAAAAAAACAAACAAATTTTTGGGCCAAGTTTTCAAAATTACTTGAAAAATTTTTCGTTTCGCCATCAAAAAAATGCCAGTCATACAATTTCCATATATGGGAATTGTATGATAAGCATTTTTTTTTTCAAAAAACGAAAACCTCAGTTTTTTATCACCAGACTGTTTTATTAGAATCAAAAAGCCACAGAAATAAGTTTATACTAGTTTTCAACCATTTTTAGAAATTGTATGAAAATTGTATGACAAGCATTTTTCCACACACTTGATGTATGGAATTGTATGATAAGCCTTTTCGGTGTATGGAGGTCAACCCGGGACTATAAGCACCGCAAGGAGTTGCCTACGCAATTTCGATCATTTGATTTCTTTCTCAGATTGCTATCTATCTAGTGTTTACCATCGCTCTAAACTCAACAGGGTCATCTCAGTTTCCCGAAGGACCAAAATTTAAATACATCGTAGGAGGCTGAAAATTGGCATGTATACGCGTCTTGGTTTGCTCTACAATACCCATAAACATTTATTCCAAAAAAATCATTTTTGAGCCTACCCGGGGACTTTTTGGTCCCGTTTTCGGGAAAATTTTGGATTTCCCGAAAAAAAATGATTTTTCAAAAAGCTTTTTGCAATTAATTTTTTCTTGCAGAAGTTAGCCCATTAGATGGTCTTTCTAACGAGCTATAGAAAGTCAAAAAATTCCAAGTGGTTGCCGAGCTACACAGTTTCCCCACATCGTTTTGAGCCAAAATCTCTTTCCCGAACGGGCATTTTTCTTCCCGAATTTCAACTTAGGTGACCAAATTGCGCCATTTTTGTTTCACAGACTGCTGATGGTGTGTGGTAACTAAAACGGGGATCCTGAGCCTTTTTTATTGACCTGTGAATAAAAAATGGCCAAAAAATGACAAAAAAATGCGTTTTTTTTGCAAAAAATCAGAATTTTGAAAGTTTGAGGCTCCGTAACTCAAAGACTACAATAGCTAAACCAAATCTTTTTTGCATGTGCATTCATCTGTCTATGATCTACTTTGAAAAAATAGTTGAATACCGTATCTAGTTTTTTGAAGGTTTTACGAGATGCCAAAAAAAACTCCGACCGAAAAAACTGAAAATTCAAAAAAAAATGTTTTTTTCATTTTCACTTTAGGACAAGAAATATTTATTTTAATGATGTTAAAGGATACCAACTGGAACAATTGGTTTGCTACCTCCAAAAAAAACCAATAAAATCATCAGTTTCTTTTTATGGCTTGATTTGATTGCATCAGTCAAATGCAACATAATTTTTCTGTTTTTTTAATAAAAATCAGCCCGAAAAAATAGAAATTTTTTTTAAGTGCTGGAATGAATTCTTTCATTCAAACGTTAGCTTTTTAGATGTTCTTTCCAACGAGCTATAGAACGTTGAAAAAATCCATCTGGTTGGCGAGCTACACAATTTCCCCACATCGATCCGAGTCAAAATCTCTTTCCCGAACTGGCTTTTTTCTTCCCGAATTTCAACATAGGCGACCAAATTGCGCCATTTTTGTTTCACGGACTGATGGTGGTGTGCTGTAACTAAAACAGGGATGCTGACTCTTTTTTATTGACCTGTGAAAAACAAAATGGTCAAAAAATGACAAAAAAATGCGTTTTTTTTGCAAAAATTCAGAATTTTGAAAGTTTGAGGCTCCGTAACTCAAAGACTACAATAGCTAAACCAAATCTTTTTTGCATGTGCTTTCATCTGTCTATGATCTACTTTGAAAAAATAGTTGAATACCGTATTGAGTTTTTTGAAGGTTTTACGAGATGCCAAAAAAAACTCCGACAAAAATTTTGAAAAATTCAAAAAAAAAAATTTCTTTTCCGCTCTAAGCAATACATTTTCGTTTGATGATGTTAACAATACAAAAACAATTGAATGATCTATATAATCTAATGGAATTAACCCTGAAGCTCTACGACCAAGATTTGTTATCCTAAAAGCCAACTGAAGCAACTTCGCCAGTTTTGGACCTCCATTTGAGTTGGAATTTGGTTCGGGTCTTAACTTTGAACCACCGGTCGCACAGCTCCCATCTTTTTCATGCAGCTGATCATCAACCATATCTAACTTCGCAATTATGAATTGAAGCTATGCAAGCACTCCTTCAAGCTCAAACAAGCGTTTTAGAGCCCTGAGACCCCCATTTATCAGCTCAAAATAGGGGTCTTCCGCTTCGATCAGTAGCTCCTGCAGCTCAACCAAGGGTCGCGCAAGCTCATCTAAGCTGGTTCTTAGACCTATTATTTACGAGGAAGCGAATGTGCTTATCCCAGAAGCTCTACAAGCAAGCTTTGTTAACTTTCAAGCCAACTGAAGCAACTTTGTCGTCAGTTTTGGACCTCGTTTTGAGCTTGTTTACGGCTCGGCTCATAACTTTCGAACCAGTGGTTGCACAGCTCCCATCTTTTTCATGCAGCTGACCATTAACCATATCTAACTTCGCTATAATTGAAAGTGAGCTGTACGAGCACCCCTTTAAGCTTAAACAAGCGTTAAAGATCCCTGAGACCCCCATTTTTCAGCTCAAAATAGGGGTCTTCCGCTTCGATCAGTCGCTCCTGCAGCTTAACCAAGGGTCGCGCACGCTCATCTAAGGTGGTTCTTAGACCTACTTTTCACGAGGAACCAAATATGCTTATCCCGGAAGCTCTACAGGCAAGCTTTAATAATTTTCAAGCCAACTGAAGCAACTTCGTCAGTTTTGGACCTCATTTTGAGCTTGTTTACGGCTCGGGTCATAACTTTTGAACCAACAATTGCACAGCTCCCATCTTTTTCATGCAGCTGACCATGAACCATATCTAACTTCGCTAAAATTGAAAGTGAGCTGTGCGAGCACTCCTTCAAGCTCAAACAAGCGTTTTAGAGCCCTGATACCCCCATTTTTCAGCTCAAAATAGGGGTCTTCCGCTTCGATCAGTCGGTCCTGCAGCTTAACCAAGGGTCGCGCACGCTCATCTAAGGTGGTTCTTAGACCTACTTTTCACGAGGAACCAAATATGCTTATCCCGGAAGCTCTACAAGCAAGCTTTGTTAACTTTCAAGCCAACTGAAGCAACTTCGTCAGTTTTGGACCTCATTTTGAGCTTGTTTACGGCTCGGGTCATAGCTTTTGAACCACTGATTGCACATGTCCCATCTTTTTCATGCAGCTGGCCATCAATCATATCTAACTTCGCAAAAATTAACCGAAGCTGTGCGAGAAATCCTTTGTGCCCAAATAAGCGCTTTAGAACCCTGAGACCCCCAGTTCTCAGCTCAAAATAGGGGTCTTCCGCTTCGATCAGTCGCTCCTGCAGCTCAACCAAGGGTCGCGCAAGCTCATCTAAGGTAGTTCTTAGACCTACTTTTCACGAGGAACCGAATATGCTTATCCCGGAAGCTCTACAAGCAAGCTTTAAAAACTTTCAAGCCAACTGAAGCAACTTCGTCAGTTTTGGATCTCATTTTGAGCTTGTTTACGGCTCGGGTCATAACTTTTGAACCAACAATTGCACAGCTCCCATTTTTTTCATGCAGCTGACCATGAACCATATCTAACTTCGCAAATTTGAACAGAAGCTGTGCGAGAAATCCTTTGTGCGAGAAAAAAGCGCTTTAGATCCCTGAGACCCCCGTTTCTCAGCTCAAAATAGGGGTATTCCGCTTCGATCAGTCGCTCCTGCAGCTCAACCAAGGGTCGCGCACGCTCATCTAAGGTAGTTCTTAGACCTACTTTTCACGAGGAACCAAATATGCTTATCCCGGAAGCTCTACAAGCAAGCTTTAATAAATTTCAAGCCAACTGAAGCAACTTCGTCAGTTTTGGATCTCATTTTGAGCTTATTACGGCTCGGGTCATAACTTTTGAACCAACATTTGCACAGCTCCCATTTTTTTCATGCAGCTGACCATGAACCATATCTAACTTCGCAAATTTGAACAGAAGCTGTGCGAGAAATCCTTTGTGCGAGAAATAAGCGCTTTAGATCCCTGAGACCCCCGTTTCTCAGCTCAAAATAGCGGTTTTCCGCTTCGATCAGTCGCTCCTGCAGCTCAACCAAGGGTCGCGCACGCTCATCTAAGGTAGTTCTTAGACCTACTTTTCACGAGGAACCGAATATGCTTATCCCGGAAGCTCTACAAGCAAGCTTTAATAACTTTCAAGCCAACTGAAGCAACTTCGTCAGTTTTGGATCTCATTTTGAGCTTTTTTACGGCTCGGGTCATAACTTTTGAACCAACAATTGCACAGCTCCCGTCTTCTTCATGCAGCTGACCATCAAGCATATCTAACTTCGCTAAAATTGAAAGTGATCTGTGCGAGCACTGCTTCAAGCTCAAACAAGCGTTTTAGAGCCCTGAGACCCCCAATTTCAGCTCAAAATAGGGGTCTTCCGCTTCGATCAGTCGCTCCTGCAGCTCAACCAATTGTCGTACAAGCTCATCTAAGGTAGTTCTTAGACCTGTTTTTTACAAGGAAGCGAATGAGCCTATCCCGGAAGCTCTACGAACAAGCTTTGTTAAATTTCAAGCCAACTGAAGCAACTTGGTCAGTTTTGGACCTCATTTTGAGCTTGTTTACGGCTCGGGTCATAGCTTTTGAACCACTGATTGCACAGGTCCCATCTTTTTCATGCAGCTGACCATGAACCATATCTAACTTCGCTAAAATTGAAAGTGAGCTGTGCGAGCACTCCTTCAAGCTCAAACAAGCGTTTTAGAGCCCTGATACCCCCATTTTTCAGCTCAAAATAGGGGTCTTCCGCTTCGATCAGTCGCTCCTGCAGCTTAACCAAGGGTCGCGCACGCTCATCTAAGGTGGTTCTTAGACCTACTTTTCACGAGGAACCAAATATGCTTATCCCGGAAGCTCTACAAGCAAGCTTTGTTAACTTTCAAGCCAACTGAAGCAACTTCGTCAGTTTTGGACCTCATTTTGAGCTTGTTTACGGCTCGGGTCATAGCTTTTGAACCACTGATTGAACATGTCCCATCTTTTTCATGCAGCTGGCCATCAATCATATCTAACTTCGCAAAAATTAACCGAAGCTGTGCGAGAAATCCTTTGTGCCCAAATAAGCGCTTTAGAACCCTGAGACCCCCAGTTCTCAGCTCAAAATAGGGGTCTTCCGCTTCGATCAGTCGCTCCTGCAGCTCAACCAAGGGTCGCGCAAGCTCATCTAAGGTATTTCTTAGACCTACTTTTCACGAGGAACCGAATATGCTTATCCCGGAAGCTCTACAAGCAAGCTTTAAAAACTTTCAAGCCAACTGAAGCAACTTCGTCAGTTTTGGATCTCATTTTGAGCTTGTTTACGGCTCGGGTCATAACTTTTGAACCAACAATTGCACAGCTCCCATTTTTTTCATGCAGCTGACCATGAACCATATCTAACTTCGCAAATTTGAACAGAAGCTGTGCGAGAAATCCTTTGTGCGAGAAAAAAGCGCTTTAGATCCCTGAGACCCCCGTTTCTCAGCTCAAAATAGGGGTATTCCGCTTCGATCAGTCGCTCCTGCAGCTCAACCAAGGGTCGCGCACGCTCATCTAAGGTAGTTCTTAGACCTACTTTTCACGAGAAACCAAATATGCTTATCCCGGAAGCTCTACAAGCAAGCTTTAATAAATTTCAAGCCAACTGAAGCAACTTCGTCAGTTTTGGATCTCATTTTGAGCTTATTACGGCTCGGGTCATAACTTTTGAACCAACATTTGCACAGCTCCCATTTTTTTCATGCAGCTGACCATGAACCATATCTAACTTCGCAAATTTGAACAGAAGCTGTGCGAGAAATCCTTTGTGCGAGAAATAAGCGCTTTAGATCCCTGAGACCCCATTTTCTCAGCTCAAAATAGCGGTTTTCCGCTTCGATCAGTCGCTCCTGCAGCTCAACCAAGGGTCGCGCACGCTCATCTAAGGTAGTTCTTAGACCTACTTTTCACGAGGAACCGAATATGCTTATCCCGGAAGCTCTACAAGCAAGCTTTAATAACTTTCAAGCCAACTGAAGCAACTTCGTCAGTTTTGGATCTCATTTTGAGCTTGTTTACGGCTCGGGTCATAACTTTTGAACCAACAATTGCACAGCTCCCGTCTTCTTCATGCAGCTGACCAGCAAGCATATCTAACTTCGCTAAAATTGAAAGTGAGCTGTGCGAGCACTCCTTCAAGCTCAAACAAGCGTTTAGATCCCTGAGACCCCCGTTTCTCAGCTCAAAATAGGGGTATTCCGCTTCGATCAGTCGCTCCTGCAGCTCAACCAAGGGTCGCGCAAGCTCATCTAAGATGGTTCTTAGACTTATTTTTCACGAGCAACCGAATTTGCTTATCCCGGAAGCTCTACTAGCAAGCTTTGTTAATTTTCAAGCCAACTGAAGCAACTTCGTCAGTTTTGGACGTCATTTTGAGCTTGTTTACGGCTCGGGTCATAGCTTTTGCACCACTGATTGCACAGGTCCCATCTTTTTCATGCAGCTGACCATCAATCATATCTAACTTCGCTAAGAGTGAAAAAAATCTGTGCGAGCACTGCTTCAAGCTCAAACAAGCGTTTTAGAGCCCTGAGACCCCCAATTTCAGCTCAAAATAGGGGTCTTCCGCTTCGATCAGTCGCTCCTGCAGCTCAACCAAGTGTCGTACAAGCTCATCTAAGGTAGTTCTTAGACCTGTTTTTCACAAGGAAGCGAATGAGCCTATCCCGGAAGCTCTACGAACAAGCTTTGTTAAATTTCAAGCCAACTGAAGCAACTTGGTCAGTTTTGGACCTCATTTTGAGCTTGTTTACGGCTCGGGTCATAGCTTTTGAACCACTGATTGCACAGGTCCCATCTTTTTCATGCAGCTGACCATGAACCATATCTAACTTCGCAAATTTGAACAGAAGCTGTGCGAGAAATCCTTTGTGCGAGAAAAAAGCGCTTTAGATCCCTGAGACCCCCGTTTCTCAGCTCAAAATAGGGGTATTCCGCTTCGATCAGTCGCTCCTGCAGCTCAACCAAGGGTCGCGCACGCTCATCTAAGGTAGTTCTTAGATCTACTTTTCACGAGTAACCAAATATGCTTATCCCGGAAGCTCTACAAGCAAGCTTTAATAAATTTCAAGCCAACTGAAGCAACTTCGTCAGTTTTGGATCTCATTTTGAGCTTGTTTACGGCTCGAGTCATAACTTTTGAACCAACAATTGCACAGCTCCCGTCTTTTTCATGCAGCTGACCATCAAGCATATCTAACTTCGCTAAAATTGAAAGTGAGCTGTGCGAGCAGTCCTTCAAGCTCAAACAAGCGTTTAGGTCCCTGAGACCCCCGTTTCTCAGCTCAAAATAGGGGTATTCCGCTTAGATCAGTCGCTCCTGCAGCTCAACCAAGGGTCGCGCAAGCTCATCTAAGATGGTTCTTAGACCTATTTTTCACGAGCAACCGAATGTGCTTATCCCGGAAGCTCTACATGCAAGCTTTGTTAATTTTCAAGCCAACTGAAGCAACTTCGTCAGTTTTGGACGTCATTTTGAGCTTGTTTACGGCTCGGGTCATAGCTTTTGCACCACTGATTGCACAGGTCCCATCTTTTTCATGCAGCTGACCATCAATCATATCTAACTTCGCTACGAACAAGCTTTGTTAAATTTCAAGCCAACTGAAGCAACTTGGTCAGTTTTGGACCTCATTTTGAGCTTGTTTACGGCTCGGGTCATAGCTTTTGAACCACTGATTGCACAGGTCCCATCTTTTTCATGCAGCTGACCATGAACCATATCTAACTTCGCAAATTTGAACAGAAGCTGTGCGAGAAATCCTTTGTGCGAGAAAAAAGCGCTTTAGATCCCTGAGACCCCCGTTTCTCAGCTCAAAATAGGGGTATTCCGCTTCGATCAGTCGCTCCTGCAGCTCAACCAAGGGTCGCGCACGCTCATCTAAGGTAGTTCTTAGATCTACTTTTCACGAGTAACCAAATATGCTTATCCCGGAAGCTCTACAAGCAAGCTTTAATAAATTTCAAGCCAACTGAAGCAACTTCGTCAGTTTTGGATCTCATTTTGAGCTTGTTTACGGCTCGAGTCATAACTTTTGAACCAACAATTGCACAGCTCCCGTCTTTTTCATGCAGCTGACCATCAAGCATATCTAACTTCGCTAAAATTGAAAGTGAGCTGTGCGAGCACTCCTTCAAGCTCAAACAAGCGTTTAGGTCCCTGAGACCCCCGTTTCTCAGCTCAAAATAGGGGTATTCCGCTTAGATCAGTCGCTCCTGCAGCTCAACCAAGGGTCGCGCAAGCTCATCTAAGATGGTTCTTAGACCTATTTTTCACGAGCAACCGAATGTGCTTATCCCGGAAGCTCTACATGCAAGCTTTGTTAATTTTCAAGCCAACTGAAGCAACTTCGTCAGTTTTGGACGTCATTTTGAGCTTGTTTACGGCTCGGGTCATAGCTTTTGCACCACTGATTGCACAGGTCCCATCTTTTTCATGCAGCTGACCATCAATCATATCTAACTTCGCTAAGAGTGAAAAAAATCTGTGCGAGCACTGCTTCAAGCTCAAACAAGCGTTTTAGAGCCCTGAGACCCCCAATTTCAGCTCAAAATAGGGGTCTTCCGCTTCGATCAGTCGCTCCTGCAGCTCAACCAAGTGTCGTACAAGCTCATCTAAGGTAGTTCTTAGACCTGTTTTTCACAAGGAAGCGAATGAGCCTATCCCGGAAGCTCTACAAGCAAGCTTTGTTAATTTTCAAGCCAACTGAAGCAACTTCGTCAGTTTTGGACGTCATTTTGAGCTTGTTTACGGCTCGGGTCATAGCTTTTGCACCACTGATTGCACAGGTCCCATCTTTTTCATGCAGCTGACCATCAAGCATATCTAACTTCGCTAAAATTGAAAGTGAGCTGTGCGAGCACTCCTTCAAGCTCAAACAAGCGTTTAGGTCCCTGAGACCCCCGTTTCTCAGCTCAAAATAGGGGTATTCCGCTTAGATCAGTCGCTCCTGCAGCTCAACCAAGGGTCGCGCAAGCTCATCTAAGATGGTTCTTAGACCTATTTTTCACGAGCAACCGAATGTGCTTATCCCGGAAGCTCTACATGCAAGCTTTGTTAATTTTCAAGCCAACTGAAGCAACTTCGTCAGTTTTGGACGTCATTTTGAGCTTGTTTACGGCTCGGGTCATAGCTTTTGCACCACTGATTGCACAGGTCCCATCTTTTTCATGCAGCTGACCATCAATCATATCTAACTTCGCTAAGAGTGAAAAAAATCTGTGCGAGCACTGCTTCAAGCTCAAACAAGCGTTTTAGAGCCCTGAGACCCCCAATTTCAGCTCAAAATAGGGGTCTTCCGCTTCGATCAGTCGCTCCTGCAGCTCAACCAAGTGTCGTACAAGCTCATCTAAGGTAGTTCTTAGACTTGTTTTTCACAAGAAAGCGAATGAGCCTATCCCGGAAGCTCTACGAACAAGCTTTGTTAAATTTCAAGCCAACTGAAGCAACTTGGTCAGTTTTGGACCTCATTTTGAGCTTGTTTACGGCTCGGGTCATAGCTTTTGAACCACTGATTGCACAGGTCCCATCTTTTTCATGCAGCTGACCATCAACCGTATCTAACTTCGCTAAAATAAAAAGTTACCTGTGCGAGCACTCCTTCAAGCTCAAACAAGCGTTTTAGAGCCCTGAGACCCCCATTTTTCAGCTCAAAATAGGGGTCTTCCGTTTCGATCAGTCGCTCCTGCAGCTCAACCAAGGGTCGCGCACGCTCATCTAAGGTAGTTATTAGACCTACTTTTCACGAGGAACCGAATTTGCTTATCCCGGAAGCTCTACAAGCTTTGTTAACTTTCAAGCCAACTGAAGCAACTTCGTCAGTTTTGGACCTCATTTTGAGCTTGTTTACGGCTCGGGTCATAACTTTTGAACCAACATTTGCACAGCTCCCATTTTTTTCATGCAGCTGACCATGAACCATATCTAACTTCGCAAATTTGAACAGAAGCTGTGCGAGAAATCCTTTGTGCGAGAAATAAGCGCTTTAGATCCCTGAGACCCCGTTTCTCAGCTCAAAATAGCGGTTTTCCGCTTCGATCAGTCGCTCCTGCAGCTCAACCAAGTGTCGTACAAGCTCATCTAAGGTAGTTTTTAGACCTGTTTTTCACAAGGAAGCGAATGAGCCTATCCCGGAAGCTCTACGAACAAGCTTTGTTAAATTTCAAGCCAACTGAAGCAACTTCGTCAGTTTTGGATCTCATTTTGAGCTTGTTTACGGCTCGGGTCATAACTTTTGAACCAACAATTGCACAGCTCCCGTCTTCTTCATGCAGCTGACCATCAAGCATATCTAACTTCGCTAAAATTGAAAGTGAGCTGTGCGAGCACTCCTTCAAGCTCAAACAAGCGTTTAGATCCCTGAGACCCCCGTTTCTCAGCTCAAAATAGGGGTATTCCGCTTCGATCAGTCGCTCCTGCAGCTCAACCAAGGGTCGCGCAAGCTCATCTAAGATGGTTCTTAGACCTATTTTTCACGAGCAACCGAATGTGCTTATCCCGGAAGCTCTACTAGCAAGCTTTGTTAATTTTCAAGCCAACTGAAGCAACTTCGTCAGTTTTGGACGTCATTTTGAGCTTGTTTACGGCTCGGGTCATAGCTTTTGCACCACTGATTGCACAGGTCCCATCTTTTTCATGCAGCTGACCATCAATCATATCTAACTTCGCTAAGAGTGAAAAAAATCTGTGCGAGCACTGCTTCAAGCTCAAACAAGCGTTTTAGAGCCCTGAGACCCCCAATTTCAGCTCAAAATAGGGGTCTTCCGCTTCGATCAGTCGCTCCTGCAGCTCAACCAAGTGTCGTACAAGCTCATCTAAGGTAGTTCTTAGACCTGTTTTTCACAAGGAAGCGAATGAGCCTATCCCGGAAGCTCTACGAACAAGCTTTGTTAAATTTCAAGCCAACTGAAGCAACTTGGTCAGTTTTGGACCTCATTTTGAGCTTGTTTACGGCTCGGGTCATAGCTTTTGAACCACTGATTGCACAGGTCCCATCTTTTTCATGCAGCTGACCATGAACCATATCTAACTTCGCAAATTTGAACAGAAGCTGTGCGAGAAATCCTTTGTGCGAGAAAAAAGCGCTTTAGATCCCTGAGACCCCCGTTTCTCAGCTCAAAATAGGGGTATTCCGCTTCGATCAGTCGCTCCTGCAGCTCAACCAAGGGTCGCGCACGCTCATCTAAGGTAGTTCTTAGATCTACTTTTCACGAGTAACCAAATATGCTTATCCCGGAAGCTCTACAAGCAAGCTTTAATAAATTTCAAGCCAACTGAAGCAACTTCGTCAGTTTTGGATCTCATTTTGAGCTTGTTTACGGCTCGAGTCATAACTTTTGAACCAACAATTGCACAGCTCCCGTCTTTTTCATGCAGCTGACCATCAAGCATATCTAACTTCGCTAAAATTGAAAGTGAGCTGTGCGAGCACTCCTTCAAGCTCAAACAAGCGTTTAGGTCCCTGAGACCCCCGTTTCTCAGCTCAAAATAGGGGTATTCCGCTTAGATCAGTCGCTCCTGCAGCTCAACCAAGGGTCGCGCAAGCTCATCTAAGATGGTTCTTAGACCTATTTTTCACGAGCAACCGAATGTGCTTATCCCGGAAGCTCTACATGCAAGCTTTGTTAATTTTCAAGCCAACTGAAGCAACTTCGTCAGTTTTGGACGTCATTTTGAGCTTGTTTACGGCTCGGGTCATAGCTTTTGCACCACTGATTGCACAGGTCCCATCTTTTTCATGCAGCTGACCATCAATCATATCTAACTTCGCTAAGAGTGAAAAAAATCTGTGCGAGCACTGCTTCAAGCTCAAACAAGCGTTTTAGAGCCCTGAGACCCCCAATTTCAGCTCAAAATAGGGGTCTTCCGCTTCGATCAGTCGCTCCTGCAGCTCAACCAAGTGTCGTACAAGCTCATCTAAGGTAGTTCTTAGACTTGTTTTTCACAAGAAAGCGAATGAGCCTATCCCGGAAGCTCTACGAACAAGCTTTGTTAAATTTCAAGCCAACTGAAGCAACTTGGTCAGTTTTGGACCTCATTTTGAGCTTGTTTACGGCTCGGGTCATAGCTTTTGAACCACTGATTGCACAGGTCCCATCTTTTTCATGCAGCTGACCATCAACCGTATCTAACTTCGCTAAAATAAAAAGTGACCTGTGCGAGCACTCCTTCAAGCTCAAACAAGCGTTTTAGAGCCCTGTGACCCCCATTTTTCAGCTCAAAATAGGGGTCTTCCGTTTCGATCAGTCGCTCCTGCAGCTCAACCAAGGGTCGCGCACGCTCATCTAAGGTAGTTATTAGACCTACTTTTCACGAGGAACCGAATTTGCTTATCCCGGAAGCTCTACAAGCTTTGTTAACTTTCAAGCCAACTGAAGCAACTTCGTCAGTTTTGGACCTCATTTTGAGCTTGTTTACGGCTCGGGTCATAGCTTTTGAACCACCGATTGCACAGGTCCCATCTTTTTCATGCAGCTGACCATCAACCATATCTAACTTCGCTAAACTTGAAAGTGAGCTGTGCGAGCACTCCTTTAAGCTCAAACAAGCGTTTTAGAGCCCTGAGACCCCCATTTTTCAGCTCAAAATAGAGGTCTTCCGTTTCGATCAGTCGCTCCTGCAGCTCAACCAAGGGTCGCGCACGCTCATCTAAGATAGTTCTTAGACCTACTTTTCACGAGGAACCGAATTTGCTTATCCCGGAAGCTCTACAAGCAAGCTTTGTTAACTTTCAAGCCAACTGAAGCAACTTCGTCAGTTTTGGACCTCATTTTGAGCTTGTTTACGGCTCGGGTCATAGCTTTTGCACCACTGATTGCACAGGTCCCATCTTTTCCATGCAGCTGACCATCAATCATATCTAACTTCGCTAAGAGTGAAAAAAATCTGTGCGAGCACTGCTTCAAGCTCAAACAAGCGTTTTAGAGCCCTGAGACCCCCAATTTCAGCTCAAAATAGGGGTCTTCCGCTTCGATCAGTCGCTCCTGCAGCTCAACCAATGGTCGCGCAAGCTCAGCTAAGGTGGTTCTTAGACCTATTTTTCACGAGCAACTGAATGTGCTTATTCCGGAAGCTCTACAGGCAAGCTTTGTTATTTTTCAAGCCAACTGAAGCAACTTCGTCAGTTTTGGACCTCATTTTGAGCTTGTTTACGGCTCGGGTCATAACTTTTGAACCACCACTTGCACAGCTCCCGTTTTTTTCATGCAGCTGACCATCAACCATATCTAACTTCGCTAAAATCAAAAGTGAGCTGTGCGAGCTCTCCTTTAAGCTTAAACAAGCGTTAAAGAGCCCTGAGACCCCCATTTTTCAGCTCAAAATAGGGGTCTTCTGCTTCGATCAGTAGCTCCTGCAGCTCAACCAAGGGTCGTGCAAGCTCATCTAAGGTGGTTCTAAGACCTATTTTTCAAGAGAAAGCGAATGGGCCTATCCCGGAAGCTCTACAGGCAAGCTTTAATAACTTTCAAGCCAACTGAAGCAACTTCGTCAGTTTTGGACCTCATTTTGAGCTTGTTTACGGCTCGGGTCATAAATTTTGAACCAACAATTGCACAGCTCCCATCTTTTTCATGCAGCTGACCATGAACCATATCTAACTTCGCAAATTTGAACCGAAGCTGTGCGAGAAATCCTTTGTGCGAGAAATAAACGCTTTAGAGCCCTGAGACCCACGTTTCTCCGCTCAAAATAGGGGTATTCCGCTTCGATCAGTCGCTCCTGCAGCTCAACCAAGTGTCGTACAAGCTCATCTAAGGTAGTTCTTAGACCTGTTTTTCACAAGGAAGCGAATGAGCCTATCCCGGAAGCTCTACAAACAAGCTTTGTTAACTTTCAAGCCAACTGAAGCAACTTGGTCAGTTTTGGACCTCATTTTGAGCTTGTTTACGGCTCGGGTCATAGCTTTTGAACCACTGATTGCACAGGTCCCATCTTTTTCATGCAGCTGACCATCCATCATATCTAACTTCGCTAAGAGTAAAAAATTTGTGCGAGCACTCCTTCAAGCTCAAACAATCATTTTAGAGCCCTGAGACTCCCATTTTTCAGCTCAAAATAGGGGTCTTCCGCTTCGATCAGTCGCTCCTGCAGCTCAACCAAGGGTCGCGCAAGCTCATCTAAGGTGGTTATTAGATCTATTTTTCACGAGAAAGCGAATGAGTCTATCCCGGAAGCTCTACAGGCAAGCTTTGTTATTTTTCAAGCCAACTGAAGCAACTTCGTCAGTTTTGGACCTCATTTTGAGCTTGTTTACGGCTCGGGTCATAACTTTTGAACCACCACTTGCACAGCTCCCATCTTCTTCATGCAGCTGACCATCAACCATATCTAACTTCGCAAATATAAACCGAAGCTGTGCGAGAAATCCTTTGAGCTCAAACAAGCGTTTTAGAGCCCTGAGACCCCCATTTTTCAGCTCAAAATAGGGGTCTTCCGCTTCGATCAGTCGCTCCTGCAGCTCAACCAAGGGTCGCGCAAGCTCATCTAAGGTGGTTCTAAGACCTATTTTTCACAAGGAAGCGAATGGGCCTATCCCGGAAGCTCTACAGGCAAGCTTTAATAATTTTCAAGCCAACTGAAGCAAATTCGTCAGTTTTGGACCTCATTTTGAGCTTGTTTACGGCTCGGGTCATAAATTTTGAACCAACAATTGCACAGCTCCCATCTTTTTCATGCAGCTGACCATGAACCATATCTAACTTCGCAAATTTGAACCGAAGCTGTGCGAGAAATCCTTTGTGCGAGAAATAAACGCTTTAGAGCCCTGAGACCCACGTTTCTCAGCTCAAAATAGGGGTATTCCGCTTCGATCAGTCGCTCCTGCAGCTCAACCAAGTGTCGTACAAGCTCATCTAAGGTAGTTCTTAGACCTGTTTTTCACAAGGAAGCGAATGAGCCTATCCCGGAAGCTCTACGAACAAGCTTTGTTAACTTTCAAGCCAACTGAAGCAACTTAATCAGTTTTGGACCTCATTTTGAGCTTGTTTACGGCTCGGGTCATAGCTTTTGAACCACTGATTGCACAGGTCCCATCTTTTTCATGCAGCTGACCATCCATCATATCTAACTTCGCTAAGAGTAAAAAATCTGTGCGAGCACTCCTTTAAGCTCAAACAATCATTTTAGAGCCCTGAGACTCCCATTTTTCAGCTCAAAATAGGGGTCTTCCGCTTCGATCAGTCGCCCTGCAGCTCAACCAAGGGTCGCGCAAGCTCATCTAAGGTGGTTATTAGACCTATTTTTCACGAGGAAGCGAATGAGTCTATCCCGGAAGCTCTACAGGCAAGCTTTGTTATTTTTCAAGCCAACTGAAGCAACTTCGTCAGTTTTGGACCTCATTTTGAGCTTGTTTACGGCTCGGGTCATAACTTTTGAACCACCACTTGCACAGCTCCCATCTTCTTCATGCAGCTGACCATCAACCATATCTAACTTCGCAAATATAAACCGAAGCTGTGCGAGAAATCCTTTGAGCTCAAATAAGCGCCTTAGAACCCTGAGACCACCAGTTCTCAGATCAGAATAGGGGTCTTCCGCTTCGATCAGTCGCTCCTGCAGCTCAACCAAGGGTCGCGCAAGCTCATCTGAGGTAGTTCTTAAACCTACTTTTCACGAGGAACCGAATTTGCTTATCCCGGAAGCTCTACAAGCAAGTTTTGTTAATTTTCAAGCCAACTGAAGCAACTTCGTCAGTTTTGGACCTCATTTTGAGCTTGTTTACGGCTCGGGTCATAACTTTTGAACCACCACTTGCACAGCTCCCATCTTCTTCATGCAGCTGACCATCATCCATAGCTAACTTCGCAAATATAAAACAAAGCTGTGCGAGAAATCCTTTAAGCTCAAATAAGCGCTTTAGAGCCCTGAGACCCCCATTTCTCAGCTCAAAATAGGGGTCTTCCGCTTCGATCAATCGCTCCTGCAGCTCAACCAAGTGTCGTGCAAGCTCATCTAAGGTAGTTCTTAGACCTATTTTGCACGAGGAAGCGAATGAGCCTATCCCGGAAGCTCTACGAACAAGCTTTATTAATTTTCAAGCCAACTGAAGCAACTTGGTCAGTTTTGGACCTTATTTTGAGCTTGTTTACGGCTCGGGTCATAGCTTTTGAACCACTGATTGCACAGGTCCCATCTTTTTCATGCAGCTGACCATCCATCATATCTAACTTCGCTAAGAGTAAAAAATCTGTGCGAGCACTCCTTCAAGCTCAAACAATCATTTTAGAGCCCTGAGACTCCCATTTTTCAGCTCAAAATAGGGGTCTTCCGCTTCGATCAGTCGCTCCTGCAGCTCAACCAAGGGTCGCGCAAGCTCATCTAAGGTGGTTCTTAGACCTATTTTTCACGAGGAAGCGAATGAGTCTATCCCGGAAGCTCTACAGGCAAGCTTTGTTATTTTTCAAGCCAACTGAAGCAACTTCGTCAGTTTTGGACCTCATTTTGAGCTTGTTTACGGCTCGGGTCATAACTTTTGAACCACCACTTGCACAGCTCCCATCTTCTTCATGCAGCTGACCATCAACCATATCTAACTTCGCAAATATAAACCGAAGCTGTGCGAGAAATCCTTTGAGCTCAAATAAGCGCCTTAGAACCCTGAGACCACCAGTTCTCAGCTCAAAATAGGGGTCTTCCGCTTCGATCAGTCGCTCCTGCAGCTCAACCAAGGGTCGCGCAAGCTCATCTGAGGTAGTTCTTAAACCTACTTTTCACGAGGAACCGAATTTGCTTATCCCGGAAGCTCTACAAGCAAGCTTTGTTAATTTTCAAGCCAACTGAAGCAACTTCGTCAGTTTTGGACCTCATTTTGAGCTTGTTTACGGCTCGGGTCATAACTTTTGAACCACCACTTGCACAGCTCCCATCTTCTTCATGCAGCTGACCATCATCCATAGCTAACTTCGCAAATATAAAACAAAGCTGTGCGAGAAATCCTTTAAGCTCAAATAAGCGCTTTAGAGCCCTGAGACCCCCATTTCTCAGCTCAAAATAGGGGTCTTCCGCTTCGATCAATCGCTCCTGCAGCTCAACCAAGTGTCGTGCAAGCTCATCTAAGGTAGTTCTTAGACCTATATTGCACGAGGAAGCGAATGAGCCTATCCCGGAAGCTCTACGAACAAGCTTTATTAATTTTCAAGCCAACTGAAGCAACTTGGTCAGTTTTGGACCTTATTTTGAGCTTGTTTACGGCTCGGGTCATAGCTTTTGGACCACTGTTTGCACAGGTCTCATCTTTTTCATGCAGCTGACCATCAATCATATCTAACTTCGCTAAGAGTAAAAAAAATCTGTGCGAGCACTCCTTCAAGCTCAAACAAGCGTTTTAGAGCCATGAGACCCCCAATTTTCAGCTCAAAATAGGGGTCTTCCGCTTCGATCAGTCGCTCCTGCAGCTCAACCAAGGGTCGCGCAAGCTCATCTAAGGTGGTTCTTAGACCTATTTTTCACGAGGAAGCGAATGAGCCTATCCCGGAAGCTCTACAGGCAAGCTTTGTTAATTTTCAAGCCAACTGAAGCAACTTCGTCAGTTTTGGACCTCATTTTGAACTTGTTTACAGCTCGGGTCATAACTTTTGAACCAACAAATGCACAGCTCCCATCTTTTTCATGCAGCTGACCATGAACCACATCTAACTTCGCAAATATGGACTGAAGCTGTGCAAGAAATCATTTGAGCTCAAATAAGCGTTTTAGAGCCCTGAGACCCCCATTTTTCAGCTCAAAATAGGGGTCTTCCGCTTCGATCAGTCGCTCGTGCAGCTCATTAAAGGGTCGCGCAAGCTCATCTAAGGTGGTTCTTAGACCTATTTTTCACGAGGAAGCGAATGAGCCTATGCCGGAAGCTCTACAGGCAAGCATTGTTAATTTTCAAGCCAACTGAAGCAACTTCGTCAGTTTTGGACCTCATTTTGAACTCGTTTACAGCTCGGGTCATAACTTTTGAACCAACAATCGCACAGCTCCCATCTTTTTCATGCAGCTGACCATGAACCATATCTAACTTCGCAAATATGGACTGAAGCTGTGCAAGAAATCATTTGAGCTCAAATAAGCGTTTTAGAGCCCTGAGACCCCCATTTTTCAGCACAAAATAGGGGTCTTCCGCTTCGATCAGTCGCTCCTGCAGCTCAACCAAGAGTCGCGCAAGCTCATCTAAGGTGGTTCTTAGACCTATTTTTCACGAGGAAGCGAATGAGCCTATCACGGAAGCTCTACAGGCAAGCTTTGTTAACTTTCAAGCCAACTGAAGCAACTTAGTCAGTTTTGGACCTCATTTTGAACTTGTTTACAGCTCGGGTCATAACTTTTGAACCAACACTCGCACAGCTCCCATCTTTTTCATGCAGCTGACCATGAACCATATCTAACTTCGCAAATATGGACTGAAGCTGTGCAAGAAATCATTTGAGCTCAAATAAGCGCTTTAGTGCCCTGATACCCCCATTTCTCAGCTCAAAATAAGGGTCTTCCGCTTCGATCAGTCGCTCCTGCAGCTCAACCAAGAGTCGCGCAAGCTCATCTAAGGTGGTTCTTAGACCTATTTTTTACGAGGAAGCGAATGGGCCTATCCCGGAAGCTCTACGAGCAAGCTTTGTTAATTTTCAAACCAACTGAAGCAACTTCGTCAGTTTTGGACCTCATTTTGAGCTTGTTTACGGCTCGGGTCATAACTTTTGAACCAACAATCGCACAGCTCCCATCTTTTTCATGCAGCTGACCATGAACCATATCTAACTTCGCAAATTTGAACTGAAGCTGTGTAAGAATTCATTTGAGCTCAAATAAACGCTTTAGAGCCCTGAGACCCCCATTTCTCAGCTCAAAATAAGGGTCTTCCGCTTCGATCAGTCGCTCCTGCAGCTCAATCAAGAGTCGCGCAAGCTCATCTAAGGTGGTTCTTAGACGTATTTTTCACGAGGAAGCGAATGAGTCTATCCCGGTAGCTCTACAGGCAAGCTTTGTTATTTTTCAAGCCAACTGAAGCAACTTCGTCAGTTTTGGACCTCATTTTGAGCTTGTTTACGGCTCGGGTCATAACTTTTGAACCACCACTTGCACAGCTCCCATCTTCTTCATGCAGCTGACCATCAACCATATCTAACTTCGCAAATATAAACCGAAGCTGTGCGAGAAATCCTTTGAGCTCAAATAAGCGCCTTAGAACCCTGAGACCACCAGTTCTCAGCTCAAAAATAGGGGTCTTCCGCTTCGATCAGTCGCTCCTGCAGCTCAACCAAGGGTCGCGCAAGCTCATCTGAGGTAGTTCTTAAACCTACTTTTCACGAGGAACCGAATTTGCTTATCCCGGAAGCTCTACAAGCAAGCTTTGTTAATTTTCAAGCCAACTGAAGCAACTTCGTCAGTTTTGGACCTCATTTTGAGCTTGTTTACGGCTCGGGTCATAACTTTTGAACCACCACTTGCACAGCTCCCATCTTCTTCATGCAGCTGACCATCATCCATAGCTAACTTCGCAAATATAAAACAAAGCTGTGCGAGAAATCCTTTAAGCTCAAATAAGCGCTTTAGAGCCCTGAGACCCCCATTTCTCAGCTCAAAATAGGGGTCTTCCGCTTCGATCAATCGCTCCTGCAGCTCAACCAAGTGTTGTGCAAGCTCATCTAAGGTAGTTCTTAGACCTATATTGCACGAGGAAGCGAATGAGCCTATCCCGGAAGCTCTACGAACAAGCTTTATTAATTTTCAAGCCAACTGAAGCAACTTGGTCAGTTTTGGACCTTATTTTGAGCTTGTTTACGGCTCGGGTCATAGCTTTTGGACCACTGTTTGCACAGGTCTCATCTTCTTCATGCAGCTGACCATCAATCATATCTAACTTCGCTAAGAGTAAAAAAAATCTGTGCGAGCACTCCTTCAAGCTCAAACAAGCGTTTTAGAGCCATGAGACCCCCATTTTTCAGCTCAAAATAGGGGTCTTCCGCTTCGATCAGTCGCTCCTGCAGCTCAACCAAGGGTCGCGCAAGCTCATCTAAGGTGGTTCTTAGACCTATTTTTCACGAGGAAGCGAATGAGCCTATCCCGGAAGCTCTACAGGCAAGCTTTGTTAATTTTCAAGCCAACTGAAGCAACTTCGTCAGTTTTGGACCTCATTTTGAACTTGTTTACAGCTCGGGTCATAACTTTTGAACCAACAAATGCACAGCTCCCATCTTTTTCATGCAGCTGACCATGAACCACATCTAACTTCGCAAATATGGACTGAAGCTGTGCAAGAAATCATTTGAGCTCAAATAAGCGTTTTAGAGCCCTGAGACCCCCATTTTTCAGCACAAAATAGGGGTCTTCCGCTTCGATCAGTCGCTCCTGCAGCTCAACCAAGAGTCGCGCAAGCTCATCTAAGGTGGTTCTTAGACCTATTTTTCACGAGGAAGCGAATGAGCCTATCACGGAAGCTCTACAGGCAAGCTTTGTTAACTTTCAAGCCAACTGAAGCAACTTAGTCAGTTTTGGACCTCATTTTGAACTTGTTTACAGCTCGGGTCATAACTTTTGAACCAACACTCGCACAGCTCCCATCTTTTTCATGCAGCTGACCATGAACCATATCTAACTTCGCAAATATGGACTGAAGCTGTGCAAGAAATCATTTGAGCTCAAATAAGCGCTTTAGAGCCCTGATACCCCCATTTCTCAGCTCAAAATAAGGGTCTTCCGCTTCGATCAGTCGCTCCTGCAGCTCAACCAAGAGTCGCGCAAGCTCATCTAAGGTGGTTCTTAGACCTATTTTTTACGAGGAAGCGAATGGGCCTATCCCGGAAGCTCTACAAGCAAGCTTTGTTAATTTTCAAACCAACTGAAGCAACTTCGTCAGTTTTGGACCTCATTTTGAGCTTGTTTACGGCTCGGGTCATAACTTTTGAACCAACAATCGCACAGCTCCCATCTTTTTCATGCAGCTGACCATGAACCATATCTAACTTCGCAAATTTGAACTGAAGCTGTGTAAGAATTCATTTGAGCTCAAATAAACGCTTTAGAGCCCTGAGACCCCCATTTCTCAGCTCAAAATAAGGGTCTTCCGCTTCGATCAGTCGCTCCTGCAGCTCAATCAAGAGTCGCGCAAGCTCATCTAAGGTGGTTCTTAGACGTATTTTTTACGAGGAAGCGAATGGGCCTATCCCGGAAGCTCTACAAGCAAGCTTTGTTATTTTTCAAGCCAACTGAAGCAACTTCGTCAGTTTTGGACCTCTTTTTGAGCTTGTTTACGGCTCGGGTCATAATTTTTGAACCACTAGTCGCATAGCTCCCATCTTTTTCATGCAGCTGACCATGAACCATATCTAACTTCGCAAATTGAACCGAAGCTGTGCGAGAAATCCTTTAAGCTCAAATAAGCGCTTTAGAGCCTTGAGGTCCCCATTTTTCAGCTCAAAATAGGGGTCTTCCGCTTCGACCAGTCGCTCCTGCAGCTCAACCAAGGGTCGCGCAAGCTCATCTAAAGTAGTTCTTAGACCTACTTTTCACGAGGAAGCGAATGAGCCTATCCCGGAAGCTCTACGAGCAAGCTTTGTTAATTTTCAAGCCAACTGAAGCAACTTCATCAGTTTTGGACCTCAGTTTGAGCTTGTTTACGGCTCGGGTCATATCTTTTGAACCAACAATCGCACAGCTCCCATCTTTTTCATGCAGCTGACCATGAACCATATCTAACTTCGCAAATTTGAACTGAAGCTGTGCAAGAAATCATTTGAGCTCAAATAAGCGCTTTAGAGCCCTGAGACCCCCATTTCTCAGCTCAAAATAAGGGTCTTCCGCTTCGATCAGTCGCTCCTGCAGCTCAACCAAGAGTCGCGCAAGCTCATCTAAGGTGTTTCTTGGACTTTTTTTTACGAGGAAGCGATTGGACCTATCCCGGAAGCTCTACAAGCAAGCTTTGTTATATTTCAAGCCAACTGAAGCAACTTCATCAGTTTTGGACCTCAGTTTGAGCTTGTTTACGGCTCGCGTCATATCTTTTGAACCAACAATCGCACAGCTCCCATCTTTTTCATGCAGCTGACCATGAACCACATCTAACTTCGCAAATATGGACTGAAGCTGTGCAAGAAATCATTTGAGCTCAAATAAGCGCTTTAGAGCCCTGAGACCCCCATTTCTCAGCTCAAAATAAGGGTCTTCCGCTTCGATCAGTCGCTCCTGCAGCTCAACCAAGAGTCGCGCAAGCTCATCTAAGGTGTTTCTTGGACTTTTTTTTACGAGGAAGCGATTGGACCTATCCCGGAAGCTCTACAAGCAAGCTTTGTTATATTTCAAGCCAACTGAAGCAACTTCATCAGTTTTGGACCTCAGTTTGAGCTTGTTTACGGCTCGCGTCATATCTTTTGAACCAACAATCGCACAGCTCCCATCTTTTTCATGCAGCTGACCATGAACCACATCTAACTTCGCAAATATGGACTGAAGCTGTGCAAGAAATCATTTGAGCTCAAATAAGCGTTTTAGAGCCCTGAGACCCCCATTTTTCAGCTCAAAATAGGGGTCTTCCGCTTCGATCAGTCGCTCGTGCAGCTCAACAAAGGGTCGCGCAAGCTCATCTAAGGTGGTTCTTAGACCTATTTTTCACGAGGAAGCGAATGAGCCTATGCCGGAAGCTCTACAGGCAAGCATTGTTAATTTTCAAGCCAACTGAAGCAACTTCGTCAGTTTTGGACCTCATTTTGAACTCGTTTACAGCTCGGGTCATAACTTTTGAACCAACAATCGCACAGCTCCCATCTTTTTCATGCAGCTGACCATGAACCATATCTAACTTCGCAAATATGGACTGAAGCTGTGCAAGAAATCATTTGAGCTCAAATAAGCGTTTTAGAGCCCTGAGACCCCCATTTTTCAGCACAAAATAGGGGTCTTCCGCTTCGATCAGTCGCTCCTGCAGCTCAACCGAGAGTCGCGCAAGCTCATCTAAGGTGGTTCTTAGACCTATTTTTCACGAGGAAGCGAATGAACCTATCACGGATGCTCTACAGGCAAGCTTTGTTAACTTTCAAGCCAACTGAAGCAACTTAGTCAGTTTTGGACCTCATTTTGAACTTGTTTACAGCTCGGGTCATAACTTTTGAACCAACACTCGCACAGCTCCCATCTTTTTCATGCAGCTGACCATGAACCATATCTAACTTCGCAAATATAGACTGAAGCTGTGCAAGAAATCATTTGAGCTCAAATAAGCGCTTTAGAGCCCTGATACCCCCATTTCTCAGCTCAAAATAAGGGTCTTCCGCTTCGATCAGTCGCTCCTGCAGCTCAACCAAGAGTCGCGCAAGCTCATCTAAGGTGGTTCTTAGACCTATTTTTTACGAGAAAGCGAATGGGCCTATCCCGGAAGCTCTACAAGCAAGCTTTGTTAATTTTCAAACCAACTGAAGCAACTTCGTCAGTTTTGGACCTCATTTTGAGCTTGTTTACGGCTCGGGTCATAACTTTTGAACCAACAATCGCACAGCTCCCATCTTTTTCATGCAGCTGACCATGAACCATATCTAACTTCGCAAATTTGAACTGAAGCTGTGTAAGAATTCATTTGAGCTCAAATAAACGCTTTAGAGCCCTGAGACCCCCATTTCTCAGCTCAAAATAAGGGTCTTCCGCTTCGATCAGTCGCTCCTGCAGCTCAATCAAGAGTCGCGCAAGCTCATCTAAGGTGGTTCTTAGACGTATTTTTTACGAGGAAGCGAATGGGCCTATCCCGGAAGCTCTACAAGCAAGCTTTGTTATTTTTCAAGCCAACTGAAGCAACTTCGTCAGTTTTGGACCTCTTTTTGAGCTTGTTTACGGCTCGGGTCATAATTTTTGAACCACTAGTCGCATAGCTCCCATCTTTTTCATGCAGCTGACCATGAACCATATCTAACTTCGCAAATTGAACCGAAGCTGTGCGAGAAATCCTTTAAGCTCAAATAAGCGCTTTAGAGCCTTGAGGTCCCCATTTTTCAGCTCAAAATAGGGGTCTTCCGCTTCGACCAGTCGCTCCTGCAGCTCAACCAAGGGTCGCGCAAGCTCATCTAAAGTAGTTCTTAGACCTACTTTTCACGAGGAAGCGAATGAGCCTATCCCGGAAGCTCTACGAGCAAGCTTTGTTAATTTTCAAGCCAACTGAAGCAACTTCATCAGTTTTGGACCTCAGTTTGAGCTTGTTTACGGCTCGGGTCATATCTTTTGAACCAACAATCGCACAGCTCCCATCTTTTTCATGCAGCTGACCATGAACCATATCTAACTTCGCAAAATTGAACTGAAGCTGTGCAAGAAATCATTTGAGCTCAAATAAGCGCTTTAGAGCCCTGAGACCCCCATTTCTCAGCTCAAAATAAGGGTCTTCCGCTTCGATCAGTCGCTCCTGCAGCTCAACCAAGAGTCGCGCAAGCTCATCTAAGGTGTTTCTTGGACTTTTTTTTTACGAGGAAGCGATTGGACCTATCCCGGAAGCTCTACAAGCAAGCTTTGTTATATTTCAAGCCAACTGAAGCAACTTCGTCAGTTTTGGAACTCATTGTCAGCTTGTTTACGGCTCGGGTCATAACTTTTGAACCAACAATCGCACAGCTCCCATCTTTTTCATGCAGCTAACCATGAACCATATCTAACTTCGCAAATTAAACCGAAGCTGTGCGAGAAATGTTTTAAGCTAAAATAAGCGCTTTAGAGCCCTCATACCCCCATTTTTCAGCTGAAAATAGGGGTCTTCCGCTTCGATCAGTCGCTCCTGCAGCTCAACTAAGTGTCGCGCAAGCTCATCTAAAATGGTTCTTAAACCGTTTTTTACGAGGAAGCGAATAGGCCTATTCCGGAACCTCTACGAGCAAGCTTTGTTAATTTTCAAGCCAATTGAAGCAACTTCGTCAGTTTTGGACCTCACTTTGAGCTTGTTTACGTCTTGGGTCTTAACTTTTGAACCACTGGTTGCAAAGCTCCCATCTTTTTCATGCAGCTGACCATCAACCATATCTAACTTCGCTGAGAGAAAAACAACTGTGCGAGCACTCATTTAAGCTCAAACAAGCGTTTTAGAGCCCTGAGACCCCCATTTTTCAGCTCAAAATCGGGGTCTTCCGCTTCGATCAGTCGCTCCTGCAGCTCAACCAAGGGTCGCGCAAGCTCATCTAAAGTGGTTCTTAGACCGCTTTTTACGAGGAAGCAATAGGCCTATCCCGGAAGCTCTACGAGCAATCTTTATTAGTTTTCAAGCCAATGAAGCAACTTCGTCAGTTTAGGACCTCATTTTGAGAATGTTTACGGCTCGGGTCATAACTTTTGAACCACTGGTCGCACAGGTCCCATCTTTTTCATGCAGCTGACCATCAACCATATCTAACTTCGCGGAGGGTTAAAAAACCTGTGCGAGAACTCCTTCAAGCTCAAACTAGCGTTTTAGAGCCCTGATACCCCCATTTTTCACCTCAAAATAGGGGTCTTCCGCTTCGATCAGTCGCTCCTGCAGCTCAACCAAGGGTCGTGCAAGCTCATCTAAGGTGGTTCTTAGACCTATTTGTCACGAGGAAGCAAATGGGCTTTTCCCGTAAGCTCTACGTGCAAGCTTTGTTAATTTTCAAGCCAACTGAAGCAACTTCGTCAGTTTTGGACCTCATTCTGAGCTTGTTTACGTCTTGGGTCATAACTTTGGAACCACTGGTTGCACAGCTCCCATCTTTTTCATGCAGCTGACCATCAACTATATCTAAATTCGAATTCTCCAAAAGTAAGTGTTCACTCGATTGGAACAAAGCCAACCGCAGTCGGACTTTGAGCTGTCTGCACCAACCTGTTATTAGGCATTTGGGCCTTCGCTTTCATCAGTCTTTCACTAACGAAGGCAAACTGAAGATCGAACACAGTTTAAACGCTCTCTCAATTAAATCATCACGAAGAAACTACACCGGTACTACATCAGTCGCTCCTGCAGCTCAACCAAGGGTCGTGCAAGCTCATCTAAGGTGGTTCTTAGACCTATTTGTCACGAGGAAGCAAATGGGCCATTCCCGGAAGCTCTACGAGCAAGCTTTGTTAATTTTCAAGCCAACTGAAGCAACTTCGTCAGTTTTGGACCTCATTTTGAGCTTGTTTACGTCTTGGATCATAATTTTTGAACCACTGATTGCACAGCTCCCATCTTCTTCATGCAGCTGACCATCAACTATATCTAAATTCGGATTTCTCCAAAAGTAAGTGTTCACTCGATTGGAACAAAGCCAACCGCAGTCGGACTTTGAGCTGTCTGCACCAACCTGTTATTAGGCATTTGGGCCTTCGCTTTCATCAGTCTTTCACTAACGAAGGCAAACTGAAGATCGAACACAGTTTAAACGCTCTCTCAATTAAATCATCACGAAGAAACTACACCGGTACTACATCAGTTGCTCCTGCAGCTCAACCAAGGGTCGTGCAAGCTCATCTAAGGTGGTTCTTAGACCTATTTGTCACGAGGAAGCAAATGGGCCATTCCCGGAAGCTCTACGAGCAAGCTTTGTTAATTTTCAAGCCAACTGAAGCAACTTCGTCAGTTTTGGACCTCATTTTGAGCTTGTTTACGTCTTGGATCATAACTTTTGAACCACTGATTGCACAGCTCCCATCTTCTTCATGCAGCTGACCATCAACTATATCTAAATTCGGATTTCTCCAAAAGTAAGTGTTCACTCGATTGGAACAAAGCCAACCGCAGTCGGTCTTTGAGCTGTCTGCACCAACCTGTTATTAGGCATTTGGGCCTTCGCTTTCATCAGTCTTTCACTAACGAAGGCAAACTGAAGATCGAACACAGTTTAAACGCTCTCTCAATTAAATCATCACGAAGAAACTACACCGGTACTACATCAGTCGCTCCTGCAGCTCAACCAAGGGTCGTGCAAGCTCATCTAAGGTGGTTCTTAGACCTATTTGTCACGAGGAAGCAAATGGGCCATTCCCGGAAGCTCTACGAGCAAGCTTTGTTAATTTTCAAGCCAACTGAAGCAACTTCGTCAGTTTTGGACTTCATTTTGAGCTTGTTTACGTCTTGGATCATAACTTTTGAACCACTGATTGCACAGCTCCCATCTTCTTCATGCAGCTGACCATCAACTATATCTAAATTCGGATTTCTCCAAAAGTAAGTGTTCACTCGATTAGAACAAAGCCAACCGCAGTCGGACTTTGAGCTGTCTGGACCACCCTGTTTTTAAGCATTTGGGCCTTCGCTTTCCTCAGTCTTTCTCTAACGACGGCAAACTGAAGATCGAACACTGTTTAAACGCTCTCTCAATGCAATCATCACAAAGAAACTACACCGGTACTACATCTAAACAGCTCTTTGATCAACAGAATAGCCAAGTTTGAGCGACTTGTTTTTGTCGTCAACAATGACGAGGCATTTGGCTACCTTCTCTCTTTCTATCATTGCTTTCCTATCTGACATCGGGGTCAACAGTATGAATATACTTGATACTGCCAAATTAAACCAGTAAAGGCAATTTTCAAGATGCAGATAGAGCAATTCAGTCTATGCTTTAGGTCATCAATTGTAGCTTCGCAACCGCCTTTTCAGGCAGACGCTAAGAAACCAGGTAATTGAACACACTGTTCCTTTCGTTTTAAGTGTGATTACCCAAGCACTTATCTCGTTTAAAACCATCTGTTTAAAACCATTATCTGTTTTAAACCATTTTTACAGCAATTCAACTACTGAACAAAAAGTTAGATTTTTTTGGTCCCGTTTTGATCCCGTTTAACCGAGAGGGAACTAGATTTGGGTTTTAGCTGAAAAAAAGAATATTTCTGTAAATAATTGTTTTTACTATTGACTGAAAACAATATTTAATTCAAAACAAGTCAAATAAAATTCGGTTTTCGTAGTAATAGTTTGGGGTGACTCACCATACCGAATTCGGGATACTGTGTCACCCCGAAAAACGGGACCAAATCTAATTCCTCGAAGAATCACTGAGATTTTTGTGATACAAAAAGCTTGTTAATGTATTCAGATACCATAATTAACTATCCGAAATGGTTTGCAAATCAACTCAAATGTTATTCACTAAGATAGTAATTGGTCCCCTTTTTGGTCCCGCTTCCCGAAAACGGAACCAAAACTGAACCCTCACAATATCCAAAAAAGGTTCTTTTTTTGATTGAAATATGTTTTTCTAGTGTCTACAAGTCATACCAATCTGTTTTAAACCGTTTTTACAGCAGTTCAACCACAGAACAAAAAATTCAATTTTTGGTCCCGTTTTGGTCCCGTTTCCCGAAAACGGGACCAAAAAATGTTTAGTTTTCTTGAAAATTGCAATTTTTCCCTGGAAACTTGTTGAAAATGTACCCAATAACCCTAAATTGTCATCCAAAAACGGTTGCGTAGTTTTTCAGGGGTTTTTCAATTAGAGTTGGTTTGGTCCCGTTTTTGGTCCCTTTTCCTGAAAACGAGACCAAAATAGAACCTCCGCAGAATCCAGAAATTGTTATTTTTTTCTTGAAAGATCCTTTTCTACTGTCTACAAGTCAATTGTAGCAGTTTAAAACCAGTTTTACAGCAATTCAACTACTGAACAAAAAGTTAGATTTTTTGGTCCCGTTTTGATCCCGTTTAACCAAAAGGGAACTAGATTTGGGTTTTAGCTGAAAAAAAAGAATATTTCTGTAATTAATTGTTTTTATTATTGACTGAAAACACTATTTATTTCAAAAGAAGTCAAATAAACATCAGTTTTCTGATTTATAGTTTGGGATGACTCACCATACCGAATTCGGGATACTGTGTCACCCCGCAAAACGGGAACAAATCTAATTCCTCGAAGAATCACTGAGAGTTTTGTGATACAAAAAGCTCGTTAATTTGTTCAGATACTAGAAACAACTATCAGAAATGGTTTGTAAAGCAACTCAAATGTTATTCAATAAGATATTATTTGGTCCCCTTTTTGGTCCCGCTTCCCGAAAATGGGACCAAAACTGAACCCTCACAATATTCCAAAAAGGTTCTTTTTTTGATTGAAATATATTTTTCTACTGTCTACAAGTCAAATCTATATGTTTTAAACCGGTTTTACAGCAGTTCAAACACTGAACAAAAAGTTCAAATTTTTGGTCCCGTTTTGGTCCCGTTTAACCAAAAGGGAACTAGATTTGGGTTTTAGCTAAAAAAAGAAGAATATTTCTGTAATTAATTCTTTTTATTATTGACTGAAAACACCATTTATTTCAAAACAAGTCCAATAAACTTCGGTTTTCAGAGTAATACTTTGGGATGACTCACCATACCGAATTCGGGATACTGTGTCACCCCGAAAAACGGGACCAAATCTAATTCCTCGAAGAATCACTGAGAGTTTTGTGATACAAAAAGCTCGTAAATTTGTTCAGATACCAGAAACAACTATCCGAAATGGTTTGCAAAGCAACTCAAGTGTTATTCAATAAGATATTAAGTGGTCCCCTTTTTGGTCCCGCTTCCCGAAAACGGGACCAAAACTGAACCCTCACAATATCCCAAAAGGTTCTTTTTTTGAATGAAATATATATTTCTAGTGTCTACAAGTCATATCTATCTGTTTTAAACCGTTTTTACAGCAGTTCAACCACTGAACAAAAAGTTCAGTTTTTTGGTCCCGTTTTGGCCCCATTTCCTAAAAACGTGACCAAAAAATGTTTAGTTTTCATGAAAATTGCAAGTTTTTCCTGGATAGTTGTTGAAAGTGTACCCAATAACCCTAAATTGCCATCCGAAAACGGTTGCGATGTTTTTCAGGTGTTTTTCATTTAGAGTTGGTTTGGTCCCATTTTTGGTCCCTTTTCCCAAAACGAGACCAAAACAGAACCTCCGCAGAATCCAGAAATTGTTATTTTTTTCTTGAAAGATCTCTTTCTACTGTCTACAAGTCAAATTTATCTGTTTAAAACCATTTTTACAGCATTTCAACTACTGAACAAAAAGTTAGATTTTTTGGTCCCGTTTTGATCCTGTTTAACCAAAAAGGAACTAGATTTGGAATTTAGCTGAAAAAAAAAGAATATTTCTGTAATTAATTGTTTTTATTATTGACTGAAAACACTATTTATTTCAAAACAAGTCAAATAAACATCGGTTTTCAGAGTAATAGTTTGGGATGACTCACCATACCGAATTCGGGATACTGTGTCACCCCGAAAAACGGGACCAATTCTAATTCCTCAAAGAATCACTGAGGGTTTGGTTTTGTGATACAAAAAGCTCGTTAATTTGTTCAGATACCAGAAACAACTATTCGAAATGGTTTGCAAAGCAACTCAAGTGTTATTCAATAAGATATTAATTGGTCCCCTTTTTGGTCCCGCTTCCCGAAAATGGAACCAAAACTGAACCCTCACAATATCTCAAAAGGTTCTTTTTTTGATTGAAATATATTTTTCTAGTGTCTACAGGTCATATCTATCTGTTTTAAACCGTTTTTGCAGCAGTTCAACCACTGAACAAAAAGTTCAATTTTTTGGTCCCGTTTTGGTCCCATTTCCCACAAACGGGAACAAAAAATATTTAGTTTTCATGAAAATTGCAAGTTTTTCCGGGATAGTTGTTGAAAGTGTACCCAATAACCCTAAATTGCCATCCGAAAACGGTTGCGATGTTTTTCAGGTGTTTTTCATTTAGAGTTGGTTTGGTCCCATTTTTGGTCCCTTTTCCCAAAACGAGACCAAAACAGAACCTCCGCAGAATCCAGAAATTGTTATTTTTTTCTTGAAAGATCTCTTTCTACTGTCTACAAGTCAAATTTATCTGTTTAAAACCATTTTTACAGCATTTCAACTACTGAACAAAAAGTTAGATTTTTTGGTCCCGTTTTGATCCTGTTTAACCAAAAAGGAACTAGATTTGGAATTTAGCTGAAAAAAAAAAGAATATTTCTGTAATTAATTGTTTTTATTATTGACTGAAAACACTATTTAATTCAAAACAAGTCAAATAAACATCGGTTTTCAGAGTAATAGTTTGGGATGACTCACCATACCGAATTCGGGATACTGTGTCACCCCGAAAAACGGGACCAATTCTAATTCCTCAAAGAATCACTGAGGGTTTGGTTTTGTGATACAAAAAGCTCGTTAATTTGTTCAGATACCAGAAACAACTATTCGAAATGGTTTGCAAAGCAACTCAAGTGTTATTCAATAAGATATTAATTGGTCCCCTTTTTGGTCCCGCTTCCCGAAAATGGAACCAAAACTGAACCCTCACAATATCTCAAAAGGTTCTTTTTTTGATTGAAATATATTTTTCTAGTGTCTACAGGTCATATCTATCTGTTTTAAACCGTTTTTGCAGCAGTTCAACCACTGAACAAAAAGTTCAATTTTTTGGTCCCGTTTTGGTCCCATTTCCCAAAAACGGGAACAAAAAATATTTAGTTTTCATGAAAATTGCAAGTTTTCCCTGGAAAGTGGTTGAAAATGTACCCAATAACCCTAAATTCCCATCCGAAAACGGTTGCGTAGTTTTTCAGGTGTTTTTCATTTAGAGTTGGTTTGGTCCCGTTTTTGGTCCCTTTTCCCAAAAACGAGACCAAAACAGATTCTCCGCAGAATCCAGAAATTGTTATTTTTTTCTTGAAAGATCTTTTTCTACTGTCTACAAGTCAAATGTAGCTGTTTAAAACCATTTTTACAGCAATTCAACTACTGAACAAAAAGTTAGGTTTTTTGGTCCCGTTTTGATCCCGTTTAACAAAAAGGGAACTTGATTTGGGTTTTAGCTGAAAAAAAAGAATATTTCTGTAATTAATTCTTTTTATTATTGACTGAAAACACCATTTAATTCAAAACAAGTCAAATAAACTTCGGTTTTCAGAGTAATAGTTTGGGATGACTCACCATACCGAATTCGGGATACTGTGTCACCCCGAAAAACGGGACCAAATCTAATTCCTCAAAGAATCACTGAGGGTTTGGTTTTGTGATACAAAAAGCTCGTTAATTTGTTCAGATACCAGAAACAACTATCCGAAATGGTTTGCAAAGCAACTCAAGTGTTATTCAATAAGATAAGAATTGGTCCCTTTTTTGGTCCCGCTTCCTGAAAACGGGACCAAAACTGAACCCTCACAATATCCCAAAAGGTTCTTTTTTTGATTGAAATATATTTTTCTAGTGTCTACAAGTCATATCTATCTGTTTTAAACCGTTTTTACAGCAGTTCAACCACTGAACAAAAAGTTCAGTTTTTTGGTCCCGTTTTGGTCCCATTTCCAAAAAACAGGACCAAAAAATGTTTAGTTTTCATGAAAATTGCAAGTTTTCCCTGGAAAGTTGTTGAAAATGTACCCAATAACCCTGAATTCCCATCCGAAAACGGTTGCGTAGTTTTTCAGGTGTTTTTCAATTGGAGTTGGTTTGGTCCCGTTTTTGGTCCCTTTTCCCGAAAACGAGACCAAAACAGAACCTCCGCAGAATCCAGAAATTGTTATTTTTTTCTTGAAAGATCTTTTTCTACTGTCTACAAGTCAAATGTAGCTGTTTAAAACCATTTTTACAGCAATTCAACTACTGAACAAAAAGTTAGGTTTTTTGGTCCCGTTTTGATCCCGTTTAACAAAAAGGGAACTTGATTTGGGTTTTAGCTGAAAAAAAAGAATATTTCTGTAATTAATTCTTTTTATTATTGACTGAAAACACTATTTATTTCAAAACAAGTCAAATAAACATCGGTTTTCAGAGTAATAGTTTGGGATGACTCACCATACCGAATTCGGGATACTGTGTCACCCCGAAAAACGGGACCAATTCTAATTCCTCAAAGAATCACTGAGGGTTTGGTTTTGTGATACAAAAAGCTCGTTAATTTGTTCAGATACCAGAAACAACTATTCGAAATGGTTTGCAAAGCAACTCAAGTGTTATTCAATAAGATATTAATTGGTCCCCTTTTTGGTCCCGCTTCCCGAAAATGGAACCAAAACTGAACCCTCACAATATCTCAAAAGGTTCTTTTTTTGATTGAAATATATTTTTCTAGTGTCTACAGGTCATATCTATCTGTTTTAAACCGTTTTTGCAGCAGTTCAACCACTGAACAAAAAGTTCAATTTTTTGGTCCCGTTTTGGTCCCATTTCCCAAAAACGGGAACAAAAAATATTTAGTTTTCATGAAAATTGCAAGTTTTCCCTGGAAAGTGGTTGAAAATGTACCCAATAACCCTAAATTCCCATCCGAAAACGGTTGCGTAGTTTTTCAGGTGTTTTTCATTTAGAGTTGGTTTGGTCCCGTTTTTGGTCCCTTTTCCCAAAAACGAGACCAAAACAGATTCTCCGCAGAATCCAGAAATTGTTATTTTTTTCTTGAAAGATCTTTTTCTACTGTCTACAAGTCAAATGTAGCTGTTTAAAACCATTTTTACAGCAATTCAACTACTGAACAAAAAGTTAGGTTTTTTGGTCCCGTTTTGATCCCGTTTAACAAAAAGGGAACTTGATTTGGGTTTTAGCTGAAAAAAAAGAATATTTCTGTAATTAATTCTTTTTATTATTGACTGAAAACACCATTTAATTCAAAACAAGTCAAATAAACTTCGGTTTTCAGAGTAATAGTTTGGGATGACTCACCATACCGAATTCGGGATACTGTGTCACCCCGAAAAACGGGACCAAATCTAATTCCTCAAAGAATCACTGAGGGTTTGGTTTTGTGATACAAAAAGCTCGTTAATTTGTTCAGATACCAGAAACAACTATCCGAAATGGTTTGCAAAGCAACTCAAGTGTTATTCAATAAGATAAGAATTGGTCCCTTTTTTGGTCCCGCTTCCTGAAAACGGGACCAAAACTGAACCCTCACAATATCCCAAAAGGTTCTTTTTTTGATTGAAATATATTTTTCTAGTGTCTACAAGTCATATCTATCTGTTTTAAACCGTTTTTACAGCAGTTCAACCACTGAACAAAAAGTTCAGTTTTTTGGTCCCGTTTTGGTCCCATTTCCAAAAAACAGGACCAAAAAATGTTTAGTTTTCATGAAAATTGCAAGTTTTCCCTGGAAAGTTGTTGAAAATGTACCCAATAACCCTGAATTCCCATCCGAAAACGGTTGCGTAGTTTTTCAGGTGTTTTTCAATTGGAGTTGGTTTGGTCCCGTTTTTGGTCCCTTTTCCCGAAAACGAGACCAAAACAGAACCTCCGCAGAATCCAGAAATTGTTATTTTTTTCTTGAAAGATCTTTTTCTACTGTCTACAAGTCAAATGTAGCTGTTTAAAACCATTTTTATTGCAATACAACTACTGAACAAAAAGTTAGATTTTTTGGTCCCGTTTTGATCCCGTTTAACCAAAGGGAACTAGATTTGGTTTTTAGCTGAAAAAAAAGATATTTCTGTAATTAATTGTTTTTATTATTGACTGGAAACACTATTTAGTTCAAAACAAGTCAAATAAAGTTCGGTTTTCAGAGTAATAGTTTGGGATGACTCACCATACCGAATTCGGGATACTGTGTCACCCCGAAAAACGGGACCAAACCTAATTCTTCGAAGAATCACTGAGAGTTTTGTGATACAAAAAGCTCGTTAACTTGTTCAGATACCAGAAACAACTATCCGGAGTGGTTTGCAAAGCAACTCAAGTGTTGTTCAATAAGATATTAATTGGTCCCTTTTTTGGTCCCGCTTCCCGAAAACGGGACCAAAACTGAACCCTCACAATATCCCAAAAGGTTCTTTTTTTGATTGAAATACATTTTTCTAGTGTCTACGAGTCATATCTATCTGTTTTAAACCGTTCTTACAGCAGTTCAACCACTGAACCAAAAAAGTTCAGTTTTTTGGTCCCGTTTTGGTCCCATTTCCAAAAAACGGGACCAAAAAATGTTTAGTTTTCATGAAAATTGCAAGTTTTCCCTGGAAAGTTGTTGAAAATGTACCCAATAACCCTGAATTCCCATCCGAAAACGGTTGCGTAGTTTTTCAGGTGTTTTTCAATTGGAGTTGGTTTGGTCCCGTTTTTGGTCCCTTTTCCCGAAAACGAGACCAAAACAGAACCTCCGCAGAATCCAGAAATTGTTATTTTTTTCTTGAAAGATCTTTTTCTATTGTCTACAAGTCAAATGTAGCTGTTTAAAACCATTTTTACAGCAATTCAACTACTGAACAAAAAGTTAGATTTTTTGGTCCCGTTTTGATCCCGTTTAACCAAAGGGAACTAGATTTGGTTTGTAGCTGAAAAAAAAGATATTTCTGTAATTAATTGTTTTTATTATTGACTGGAAACACTATTTAGTTCAAAACAAGTCAAATAAAGTTCGGTTTTCAGAGTAATAGTTTGTGATGACTCACCATACCGAATTCGGGATACTGTGTCACCCCGAAAAACGGGACCAAACCTAATTCTTCGAAGAATCACTGAGAGTTTTGTGATACAAAAAGCTCGTTAACTTGTTCAGATACCAGAAACAACTATCCGGAGTGGTTTGCAAAGCAACTCAAGTGTTGTATACAAAAACATTTGCTAAACAATTCAAGTTTTTTTACTATGTTTTAGTTTGGTCCCGTTTTTATTTTCTTTTCCCGAAAACGGGACCAAAACTGAACCACCACAGAATCCCGAAATTGTTCTTTTTTTGATTGAAAGAGGTTTTTCTAGTGTGTACAAGTCATACCTATCTGTTTTAAACAGTTTTTACATCAATTCAACCACTAAACAAAAAGTTAAATTTTTGGTCTCGTTCTGGTCCCGTTTCCCGAAAACGGGACCAAAAAATGTCTAGTACCCATGAAAATTGCATTTTTTTTGTGGAAAATTGTTGAACATGTGCCCACATACCCATAACCGCTATACGAAAACATTTGCTAAACAATTCAAGTTTTTTTCACTAAGTTTTAGTTTGGTCCCGTTTTTGGTCCCTTTTCCCGAAAACGAGACCAAAACAGAACCTCCGCAGAATCCAGAAATTGTTATTTTTTTCTTGAAAGATCTTTTTCTATTGTCTACAAGTCAAATGTAGCTGTTTAAAACCATTTTTACAGCAATTCAACTACTGAACAAAAAGTTAGATTTTTTGGTCCCGTTTTGATCCCGTTTAACCAAAGGGAACTAGATTTGGTTTGTAGCTGAAAAAAAAGATATTTCTGTAATTAATTGTTTTTATTATTGACTGGAAACACTATTTAGTTCAAAACAAGTCAAATAAAGTTCGGTTTTCAGAGTAATAGTTTGTGATGACTCACCATACCGAATTCGGGATACTGTGTCACCCCGAAAAACGGGACCAAACCTAATTCTTCGAAGAATCACTGAGAGTTTTGTGATACAAAAAGCTCGTTAACTTGTTCAGATACCAGAAACAACTATCCGGAGTGGTTTGCAAAGCAACTCAAGTGTTGTATACAAAAACATTTGCTAAACAATTCAAGTTTTTTTACTATGTTTTAGTTTGGTCCCGTTTTTATTTTCTTTTCCCGAAAACGGGACCAAAACTGAACCACCACAGAATCCCGAAATTGTTCTTTTTTTGATTGAAAGAGGTTTTTCTAGTGTGTACAAGTCATACCTATCTGTTTTAAACAGTTTTTACATCAATTCAACCACTAAACAAAAAGTTAAATTTTTTTGTTCCCTATCTGGTCCCGTTTCCCAAAAACGGGACCAAAAAATGTCTAGTATCCAAGAAAAATGCATTTTTTGTGGAAAATTGTTGAACATGTGCCCATATACCCTAAATTGCTATACGAAAACATTCGCTAAACAATTCTAGTTTTTTTCACTATGTTTTAGTTTGGTCCCGTTTTTGTTCTCTTTTCCCGAAAACGGGACCAAAACTGAACCACCACAGAATCCCGAAATTGTTCTTTTTTTGATTGTATCAGGTTTTTCTAGTGTCTGCAAGTCATACCTATCTGTTTTAAACAGTTTTTACATCAATTCAACCATCAAACAAAAATTTAGAATTTTTGGTCCCGTTCTGGTCCCGTTTCCCTAAAACGGGACCAAAAAATGTCTAGTACCCATGAAAATTGCATTTTTTTTGTGGAAAACTGTTGAACATGTGCCCGCATACCCATAACCGCTATACGAAAACATTTGCTAAACAATTCAAGTTTTTTTCACTATGTTTTACTTTGGTCCCGTTTTTATTTTCTTTTCCCGAAAACGGGACCAAAACTGAACCACCACAGAATCCCGAAATTGTTCTTTTTTCGATTGAAAGAGGTTTTTCTAGTGTCTGCAAGTCATACCTATCTGTTTTAAACAGTTTTTACATCAATTCAACCATCAAACAAAAAGTTAGATTTTTTGGTCTCGTTCTGGTCCCGTTTCCCGAAAACGGGACCAAAAAATGTCTAGTACCCATGAAAATTGCATTTTTTTTGTGGAAAATTGTTGAACATGTGCCCACATACCCATAACCGCTATACGAAAACATTTGCTAAACAATTCAAGTTTTTTTCACTAAGTTTTAGTTTGGTCCCGTTTTTATTCTCTTTTCCCGAAAACGGGACCAAAACTGAACCACCACAGAATCCCGAAATTGTTCTTTTTTCGATTGAAAGAGGTTTTTCTAGTGTCTGCAAGTCATACCTATCTGTTTTAAACAGTTTTTACATCAATTCAACCATCAAACAAAAAGTTAGATTTTTTGGTCTCGTTCTGGTCCCGTTTCCCGAAAACGGGACCAAAAAATGTCTAGTACCCATGAAAATTGCATTTTTTTTGTGGAAAATTGTTGAACATGTGCCCACATACCCATAACCGCTATACGAAAACATTTGCTAAACAATTCAAGTTTTTTTCACTAAGTTTTAGTTTGGTCCCGTTTTTATTTTCTTTTCCCGAAAACGGGACCAAAACTGAACCACCACAGAATCCCGAAATTGTTCTTTTTTTGATTGAATGAGGTTTTTCTAGTGTCTGCAAGTCATACCTATCTGTTTTAAACAGTTTTTACATCAATTCAACCATCAAACAAAAATTTAGAATTTTTGGTCCCGTTCTGGTCCCGTTTCCCTAAAACGGGACCAAAAAATGTCTAGTACCCATGAAAATTGCATTTTTTTTGTGGAAAACTGTTGAACATGTGCCCGCATACCCATAACCGCTATACGAAAACATTTGCTAAACAATTCAAGTTTTTTTCACTATGTTTTACTTTGGTCCCGTTTTTATTTTCTTTTCCCGAAAACGGGACCAAAACTGATTCACCACAGAATCCCGAAATTGTTCTTTTTTCGATTGAAAGAGGTTTTTCTAGTGTCTGCAAGTCATACCTATCTGTTTTAAACAGTTTTTACATCAATTCAACCATCAAACAAAAAGTTAGATTTTTTGTTCTCGTTCTGGTCCCGTTTCCCGAAAACGGGACCAAAAAATGTCTAGTACCCATAAAAATTGCATTTTTTTTGTGGAAAATTGTTGAACATGTGCCCACATACCCATAACCGCTATACGAAAACATTTGCTAAACAATTCAAGTTTTTTTCACTAAGTTTTAGTTTGGTCCCGTTTTTATTCTCTTTTCCCGAAAACGGGACCAAAACTGAACCACCACAGAATCCCGAAATTGTTCTTTTTTCGATTGAAAGAGGTTTTTCTAGTGTCTGCAAGTCATACCTATCCGTTTTAAACAGTTTTTACATCAATTCAACCATCAAACAAAAAGTTTGATTTTTTGGTCTCGTTCTGGTCCCGTTTCCCGAAAACGGGACCAAAAAATGTCTAGTACCCATGAAAATTGCATTTTTTTTGTGGAAAATTGTTGAACATGTGCCCACATACCCATAACCGCTATACGAAAACATTTGCTAAACAATTCAAGTTTTTTTCACTAAGTTTTAGTTTGGTCCCGTTTTTGTTCTCTTTTCCCGAAAACGGGACCAAAACTGAACCACCACAGAATCCCGAAATTGATCTTTTTTTGATTGAAAGAGGTTTTTCTAGTGTCTACAAGTCATACCTATCTGTTTTAAACAGTTTTTACATCAATTCAACCATTAAACAAAAAGTTAGATTTTTTGGTCCTGTTCTGGTCCCGTTTCCCGAAACGGGACCAAAAAATGTCTAGTACCCATGAAAATTGCATTTTTTTGTGGAAAATTGTTGAACATGTGCCCACATACCCATAACCGCTATACGAAAACATTTGCTAAACAATTCAAGTTTTTTTCACTATGTTTTACTTTGGTCCCGTTTTTATTTTCTTTTCCCGAAAACGGGACCAAAACTGATTCACCACAGAATCCCGAAATTTTCTTTTTTCGATTGAAAGAGGTTTTTCTAGTGTCTGCAAGTCATACCTATCTGTTTTAAACAGTTTTTACATCAATTCAACCATCAAACAAAAAGTTAGATTTTTTGGTCTCGTTCTGGTCCCGTTTCCCGAAAACGGGACCAAAAAATGTCTAGTACCCATAAAAATTGCATTTTTTTTGTGGAAAATTGTTGAACATGTGCCCACATACCCATAACCGCTATACGAAAACATTTGCTAAACAATTCAAGTTTTTTTCACTAAGTTTTAGTTTGGTCCCGTTTTTATTCTCTTTTCCCGAAAACGGGACCAAAACTGAACCACCACAGAATCCCGAAATTGTTTTTTTTTCGATTGAAAGAGGTTTTTCTAGTGTCTGCAAGTCATACCTATCCGTTTTAAACAGTTTTTACATCAATTCAACCATCAAACAAAAAGTTTGATTTTTTGGTCTCGTTCTGGTCCCGTTTCCCGAAAACGGGACCAAAAAATGTCTAGTACCCATGAAAATTGCATTTTTTTTGTGGAAAATTGTTGAACATGTGCCCACATACCCATAACCGCTATACGAAAACATTTGCTAAACAATTCAAGTTTTTTTCACTAAGTTTTAGTTTGGTCCCGTTTTTGTTCTCTTTTCCCGAAAACGGGACCAAAACTGAACCACCACAGAATCCCGAAATTGATCTTTTTTTGATTGAAAGAGGTTTTTCTAGTGTCTACAAGTCATACCTATCTGTTTTAAACAGTTTTTACATCAATTCAACCATTAAACAAAAAGTTAGATTTTTTGGTCCTGTTCTGGTCCCGTTTCCCGAAAACGGGACCAAAAAATGTCTAGTACCCATGAAAATTGCATTTTTTTGTGGAAAATTGTTGAACATGTGCCCACATACCCATAACCGCTATACGAAAACTTTTGCTAAACAATTCAAGTTTTTTTCACTTAGTTTTAGTTTGGTCCCGTTTTTATTTTCTTTTCCCGAAAACGGGACCAAAACTGAACCACCACAGAATCCCGAAATTGTTCTTTTTTTGATTGAAAGAGGTTTTTCTAGTGTCTGCAAGTCAAACCTTTCTGTTTCAAACAGTTTTTACATCAATTCAACCATCAAACAAAAAGTTAGAATTTTTGGTCCCGTTCTGGTCCCGTTTCCCTAAAACGGGACCAAAAAATGTCTAGTACCCATGAAAATTGCATTTTTTTTGTGGAAAACTGTTGAACATGTGCCCACATACCCATAACCGCTATACGAAAACATTTGCTAAACAATTCAAGTTTTTTTCACTATGTTTTACTTTGGTCCCGTTTTTATTTTCTCTTCCCGAAAACGGGACCAAAACTGAACCACCACAGAATCCCGAAATTGTTCTTTTTTCGATTGAAAGAGGTTTTTCTAGTGTCTACAAGTCATACCTATCTGTTTTAAACAGTTTTTACATCAATTCAACCATTAAACAAAAAGTTAGATTTTTTGGTCCCGTTCTGGTCCCGTTTCCCGAAAACGGGACCAAAAAATGTCTAGTACCCATGAAAATTGCATTTTTTTGTGGAAAATTGTTGAACATGTGCCCACATACCCATAACGGCTATACGAAAACATTTGCTAAACAATTCAAGTTTTTTTCACTAAGTTTTAGTTTGGTCCCGTTTTTATTTTCTTTTCCCGAAAACGGGACCAAAACTGAACCTCCACAGAATCCCGAAATTGTTCTTTTTTTGATTGAAAGAGGTTTTTCAAGTGTCTGCAAGTCATACCTATCTGTTTTAAAAAGTTTATACATCAATTCAACCATCAAACAAAAAGTTAGATTTTTTGGTCCCGTTCTGGTCCCGTTTCCCGAAAACGGGACCAAAAAATGTCTAGTACCCATGAAAATTGCATTTTTTTTGTGGAAAATTGTTGAACATGTGCCCACATACCCATAACCGCTATACGAAAACTTTTGCTAAACAATTCAAGTTTTTTTCACTAAGTTTTAGTTTGGTCCCGTTTTTATTTTCTTTTCCCGAAAACGGGACCAAAACTGAACCACCACAGAATCCCGAAATTGTTCTTTTTTTGATTGAAAGAGGTTTTTCTAGTGTCTGCAAGTCATACCTATCTGTTTTAAACAGTTTTTACATCAATTCAACCATCAAACAAAAAGTTAGAATTTTTGGTCCCGTTCTGGTCCCGTTTCCCTAAAACGGGACCAAAAAATGTCTAGTACCCATGAAAATTGCATTTTTTTGTGGAAAACTGTTGAACATGTGCCCACATACCCATAACCGCTATACGAAAACATTGCTAAACAATTCAAGTTTTTTTCACTATGTTTTACTTTGGTCCCGTTTTATTTTCTTTTCCCGAAAACGGGACCAAAACTGAACCACCACAGAATCCCGAAATTGTTCTTTTTTCGATTGAAAGAGGTTTTTCTAGTGTCTGCAAGTCATACCTATCTGTTTTAAACAGTTTTTACATCAATTCAACCATCAAACAAAAAGTTAGATTTTTTGGTCCCGTTCTGGTCCCGTTTCCCGAAAACGGGACCAAAAAATGTCTAGTACCCATGAAAATTGCATTTTTTTTTGTGAAAAATTGTTGAACATGTGCCCACATACCCATAACCGCTATACGAAAACAATTGCTAAACAATTCAAGTTTTTTTCACTAAGTTTTAGTTTGGTCCCGTTTTTATTTTCTTTTCCCGAAAACGGGACCAAAACTGAACCACCACAGAATCCCGAAATTGTTCTTTTTTTGATCGAAAGAGGTTTTTCTAGTGTCTGCAAGTCATGCCTATCTGTTTTAAACAGTTTTTACATCAATTCAACCATTAAACAAAAAGTTAGATTTTTTGGTCCCGTTCTGGTCCCGTTTCCCGAAAACGGGACCAAAAAATGACTAGTACCCATGAAAATTGCATTTTTTTTGTGGAAAATTGTTGAACATGTGCCCACATACCCATAACCGCTATACGAAAACATTTGCTAAACAATTCAAGTTTTTTTCACTAAGTTTTAGTTTGGTCCCGTTTTTGTTCTCTTTTCCCGAAAACGGGACCAAAACTGAACCACCACAGAATCCCGAAATTGATCTTTTTTTGATTGAAAGAGGTTTTTCTAGTGTCTACAAGTCATACCTATCTGTTTTAAACAGTTTTTACATCAATTCAACCATTAAACAAAAAGTTAGATTTTTTGGTCCTGTTCTGGTCCCGTTTCCCGAAAACGGGACCAAAAAATGTCTAGTACCCATGAAAATTGCATTTTTTTGTGGAAAATTGTTGAACATGTGCCCACATACCCATAACCGCTATACGAAAACTTTTGCTAAACAATTCAAGTTTTTTTCACTAAGTTTTAGTTTGGTCCCGTTTTTATTTTCTTTTCCCGAAAACGGGACCAAAACTGAACCACCACAGAATCCCGAAATTGTTCTTTTTTTGATTGAAAGAGGTTTTTCTAGTGTCTGCAAGTCAAACCTTTCTGTTTCAAACAGTTTTTACATCAATTCAACCATCAAACAAAAAGTTAGAATTTTTGGTCCCGTTCTGGTCCCGTTTCCCTAAAACGGGACCAAAAAATGTCTAGTACCCATGAAAATTGCATTTTTTTTGTGGAAAACTGTTGAACATGTGCCCACATACCCATAACCGCTATACGAAAACATTTGCTAAACAATTCAAGTTTTTTTCACTATGTTTTACTTTGGTCCCGTTTTTATTTTCTCTTCCCGAAAACGGGACCAAAACTGAACCACCACAGAATCCCGAAATTGTTCTTTTTTCGATTGAAAGAGGTTTTTCTAGTGTCTACAAGTCATACCTATCTGTTTTAAACAGTTTTTACATCAATTCAACCATTAAACAAAAAGTTAGATTTTTTGGTCCCGTTCTGGTCCCGTTTCCCGAAAACGGGACCAAAAAATGTCTAGTACCCATGAAAATTGCATTTTTTTGTGGAAAATTGTTGAACATGTGCCCACATACCCATAACGGCTATACGAAAACATTTGCTAAACAATTCAAGTTTTTTTCACTAAGTTTTAGTTTGGTCCCGTTTTTATTTTCTTTTCCCGAAAACGGGACCAAAACTGAACCTCCACAGAATCCCGAAATTGTTCTTTTTTTGATTGAAAGAGGTTTTTCAAGTGTCTGCAAGTCATACCTATCTGTTTTAAAAAGTTTATACATCAATTCAACCATCAAACAAAAAGTTAGATTTTTTGGTCCCGTTCTGGTCCCGTTTCCCGAAAACGGGACCAAAAAATGTCTAGTACCCATGAAAATTGCATTTTTTTTGTGGAAAATTGTTGAACATGTGCCCACATACCCATAACCGCTATACGAAAACTTTTGCTAAACAATTCAAGTTTTTTTCACTAAGTTTTAGTTTGGTCCCGTTTTTATTTTCTTTTCCCGAAAACGGGACCAAAACTGAACCACCACAGAATCCCGAAATTGTTCTTTTTTTGATTGAAAGAGGTTTTTCTAGTGTCTGCAAGTCATACCTATCTGTTTTAAACAGTTTTTACATCAATTCAACCATCAAACAAAAAGTTAGAATTTTTGGTCCCGTTCTGGTCCCGTTTCCCTAAAACGGGACCAAAAAATGTCTAGTACCCATGAAAATTGCATTTTTTTGTGGAAAACTGTTGAACATGTGCCCACATACCCATAACCGCTATACGAAAACAATTGCTAAACAATTCAAGTTTTTTTCACTAAGTTTTAGTTTGGTCCCGTTTTTATTTTCTTTTCCCGAAAACGGGACCAAAACTGAACCACCACAGAATCACGAAATTGTTCTTTTTTTGATTGAAAGAGGTTTTTCTAGTGTCTGCAAGTCATACCTATCTGTTTTAAACAGTTTTTACATCAATTCAACCACTAAACAAAAAGTTAGATTTTTTGGTCCCTATCTGGTCCCGTTTCCCGAAAACGGGACCAAAAAATGTCTAGTACGCATGAAAATTGCATTTTTTTGTGGAAAATTGTTGAACATGTGCACATATACCCTAAATCACCATACGAAAACATTTGCTTAACAATTCAAGTTTTTTTCACTATGTTTTAGTTTGGTCCCGTTTTTGTTCTCTTTTCCCGAAAACGGGACCAAAACTGAACCACCACAGAATCCCGAAATTGATCTTTTTTTGATTGAAAGAGGTTTTTCTAGTGTCTACAAAACATACCTATCTGTTTTAAACAGTTTTTACATCAATTCAACCATTAAACAAAAAGTTAGATTTTTTGGTCCCGTTCTGGTCCCGTTTCCCGAAAACGGGACCAAAAAATGTCTAGTACCCATGAAAATTGCATTTTTTTTGTAGAAAATTGTTGAACATGTGCCCACATACCCTAAACCGCTATACGAAAACATTTGCTAAACAATTCAAGTTTTTTTCACTAAGATTTAGTTTGGTCCCGTTTTTGTTCTCTTTTCCCGAAAACGGGACCAAAACTGAACCACCACAGAATCCCGAAATTGATCTTTTTTTGATTGAAAGAGGTTTTTCTAGTGTCTACAAGTCATACCTATCTGTTTTAAACAGTTTTTACATCAATTCAACCATTAAACAAAAAGTTAGATTTTTTGGTCCCGTTCTGGTCCCGTTTCCCGAAAACGGGACCAAAAAATGTCTAGTACCCATGAAAATTGCATTTTTTTGTAGAAAATTGTTGAACATGTGCCCACATACCCTAAACCGCTATACGAAAACATTTGCTAAACAATTCAAGTTTTTTTCACTAAGATTTAGTTTGGTCCCGTTTTTGTTCTCTTTTCCCGAAAACGGGACCAAAACTGAACCACCACAGAATCCCGAAATTGATCTTTTTTTGATTGAAAGAGGTTTTTCTAGTGTCTACAAGTCATACCTATCTGTTTTAAACAGTTTTTACATCAATTCAACCATTAAACAAAAAGTTAGATTTTTTGGTCCCGTTCTGGTCCCGTTTCCCGAAAACGGGACCAAAAAATGTCTAGTACCCATGAAAATTGCATTTTTTTTGTAGAAAATTGTTGAACATGTGCCCACATACCCTAAACCGCTATACGAAAACATTTGCTAAACTATTCATGTTTTTTTCACTATGTTTTACTTTGGTCCCGTTTTTATTTTCTTTTCCCGAAAACGGGACCAAAACTGAACCACCACAGAATCCCGAAATTGTTCTTTTTTTGATCGAAAGAGGTTTTTCTAGTGTCTGCAAGTCATGCCTATCTGTTTTAAACAGTTTTTACATCAATTCAACCATTAAACAAAAAGTTAGATTTTTTGGTCCCGTTCTGGTCCCGTTTCCCGAAAACGGGACCAAAAAATGACTAGTACCCATGAAAATTGCATTTTTTTTGTGGAAAATTGTTGAACATGTGCCCACATACCCTAAACCGCTATACGAAAACATTTGCTAAACAATTCAAGTTTTTTTCACTAAGTTTTAGTTTGGTCCCGTTTTTATTTTCTTTTCCCGAAAACGGGACCAAAACTGAACTACCAGAGAATCCCGAAATTGTTCTTTTTTTGATTGAAAGAGGTTTTTCTAGTGTCTGCAAGTCATACATATCTGTTTTAAACAGTTTTTACATCAATTCAACCCTTAAACAAAAAGTTAGGTTTTTTGGTCCCGTTCTGGTCCCGTTTCCCGAAAACGGGACCAAAAAATGTCTAGTACCCATGAAAATTGCGTTTTTTTGTCGAAAATTGTTGAACATGTGCCCACATACCCTAAACCGCTATACAAAAACAAATGCTAAACAATTCAAGTTTTTTTCACTATATTTTAGTTTGGTCCTGTTTTTGGTCCCTTTTCCCGAAAACGGGACCAAAACTGAACAACCCCAGAATCCCGAAATTGTTCTTTTTTTTGGTTGAAAAAGGTTTTTCTAGTGTCTACAAGTCATACCTATCTGTTTTAAACAGTTTTTACATCAATTCAACCACTATACAAAAAGTTATGTTTTTTGGTCCCTATCTGGTCCCGTTTCCCGAAAACGGGATCAAAAAATGTGTAGTTTCCATGACAATTGCAATTTTTTTGTTGAAAAATGTTGAAAATATGCTCAGATACCCTATATTGATATCTGCAATAATTTGCAAAACAATTCAAGTTTTTTTCATTTGGTTTCAGTTTGGTCCCGATTTTGCTCCCTTTTCCCGAAAACGGGACCAAATCTGAACTCCCTTTTTTGATTGAAAATCTTTTTTTTCTATTGTCTACACATCATATCTGTCTGTTAGGAACTTTTTTGACATCAATCCGGCACATGAACAAACAATTAGGTTTTTTGGTCCCAACGTGGTCCCGTTTTCTTAAAACGGGACCAAAACTGAACCAGCGGAGAATCCCGAAAAATTAGTTTTTTTGATTGAAAACTCTTTTCCTAGTGATTACAAGTCATACCTGTCTGTTAGAAATTGTTTTCACATCAATCCAAGCACTGAACAAAAAGTTAGATTTTTTGGTCCCGTCTTGGTCCCGTTTTGCCAAAACGGGACCAAAGCTGAACCACCACAGGATCCAGAAAAACTATTTTTTTTGATTGAAAATTCTTTTCCTAGTGATTACAAGTCATACCTGTCTGTTAGAAATCGTTTTCACATCAATCCAAGCACTGAACAAAAAGTTAGATTTTTTGGTCCCGTCTTGGTCCCGTTTTGTCAAAACGGGACCAAAACTGAACCATCACAGAATCCAGAAAAATTATTTTTTTTGATTGAAAACTCTTTTCCTAGTGATTACAAGTCATACCTGTCTGTTAGAAATCGTTTTCACATCAATCCAAGCACTGAACAAAAAGTTAGATTTTTTGGTCCCGTCTTGGTCCCGTTTTTTCGGGTGACACAAGGAGTCATTTTTTCAAAAAATCAAAAAAAAATGTTTTTTTCATTTTTTTTTGGTTTTTCATGTTCAAAAAGAAGACCCTCAACGTTTTCCATCGTTAAATACTCATTTTGACAGTCGGGGGTGGATTTCAGGCCGATATCAGTTTGGTCCCTCCTTGGTCCCGTTGGGCGCAGGTCACCCTCAATATGCTCTTGCCCAACTTTATATTGCGTATGCCCTAGCAAATTCTTTGTTTCTCTTTTGGGTTTTTTCTCAAGTGCTGATAAATTCCGGCCAATCGGGCCAAGAATTCCGGCCAATAATTTAGCAAGGCAATAGCAAAAATTTACCAAAAATATGGCTGCCTGAGCCTATTGGGATCCATAAACTGACTTCTGAAAACTGGGTGTCGATTTTTTTAATTGGTTTTAGTGGTACAGGTGATCTGGGGTCTTTATCTTCAGCCTACCCAACAAGGTCTATAACATTCTAATTTCAAGCCACATTCCCACTGGTGCATACGGAGATCACATGAGAACTTCCGAGTAGCACTATCACATGTTAGACCAGGATGTCCGAGGGGTCCTGGCTTTTGAATACCCGGTTCAAATCATCTCTAATATGCGACCTATGATTTTTATAAAAGTAAGTTGAATCATTTTTATCTTCCTTCTGTGAGATAGGGGATTTGAATCTGTTCCTTACTTCAAAAATGTTTCAGAGTTGAGGCTAGTTTTCCCAGCTCAAGTTATTTAAAGCTTTTCTGTTGTTCTGTTTTTTTGTGTCCTGTTGGTTTTTGTTGAAGCTAAAAAAGGTTAAAAGCATTAAATTCGCAAACTCGACACGCTTAACTCCTGGTTTATTTTTCTCCCGAATAAGGCTTCAGTTTTTCCAAGTATTTGGTTAACAAGGCTAGCTTAGCTAACTTACTATGCTAATATCCTTGCTGTTATTCAGTCTAACACAAAAGATAAAATCTAACACTGATCTTTAATTTTAGATACTAAAACTGAGCATAAATAACCTCCTAGTCCATAATTTTAATTATTTTAAACCACTTCCATCTAGTCTAAGAACAGTCACACCCTTAATTTTAAGATATGGATGTTCCTAACTGAAATACTTCTGCCCTTGTTTCCCGAAAGTCAAAAACAATTTTTATTTCAACCGTCTTTCCGCGTCTCCCAGGGTCAATCCTTTGAATAATCTATGCTCTTCCTCCTCCCGCCTGTTTCCTTCCTCCCGCCATGCTGATATAGCCATCGCATTGCAAACCACTCGATCTGTTCCTGCCTGCTGATCCTCCGTCCCAGCCGTTTCTTTCAGTATCAGATATGGGTTTTCAGCCAATCCATTATCTTGCAACAAACCCTCGATATCGATCTCTTCTTTTGCGATGACTATCAGTTGGAAGCTTTGACTCTATTCTTCAGACAATATTGGCGGTCTCTGAAATTGGCCGGCCCAGAAGACGTCTAACCCGCGGTAGACCAAATCCGTATTTGAGTGCGCCATGCGCAAGTATGCATGAGGAGTATTTCATGAACTTCAGTAGATTTGCAAAACGTAAAAGAATCAACTTTAATCAATAGGTTTACGCCAGTCACTTGATCCACGGTCACTTAACGATCACAATAACGTTGACCTTGACGGTCATAGGACGTTATATGCTATAAGCATAGTATAAGTTAACCATATAGTACCTACAAACCCTCACATCTACACCACATTCCTCTTTCCCTTCTGCGCTAAGTCACATGTCTTCAAGCTCTTCCAGGATTTTACGATGGTCATCTTCGTTGATGCGAATTGCAGACAATTCTTCGCAATGTTCAGATCTTGCGCAAAAGGACCGCTTGAATCGCCGCTCACGTTGATGACATCAGCCGTACCTTGCATCCTTGCCTCCGGCTCTCTCTCCTTTGTAACGACTAGCTCCTCCGCCACTGGCATACATCGCATATGCTCTTACTACTGAGCTTCATTATCCTCCGGCTGGGCCACCAATTGAGGCAGCTTTCCTCACTCATCCGCTATGATAGGTTTGCTAATTTTAACACGTCGAGCCGTCGGTATTGTTGGACTGTTGTCGTCCCATCCAATGCGTAGTAATAAGTCTCTACCCGCCTGGTCTATCGCAATATGTGTCCTATAAATTTCGGCTTGTGCGATGTCAAATATTATGCCAAACTTGAGATTCCTTCGACTATAGCAGATATGCGCGTCCAGTCCTTAGTATACTGAAGGCAGACGAAAGCCGTCTGTGACGTTTCTCGCCGAATCTGTGACTGATGGAACTCCGGACGTATGTTTAATGATTCGGCGCAACTTGGCCAACACGTCAACAAAGTGTCCAGATACGTTTTTGTCGAGACCTGTCACGTCATCCTCATTACAACCCTGCCTTGATTACAAACGGCACATCTTGCGGTCAAAATAAGGGTCCTCTGCACTTCGTCGTTTTAGACTCGGGATCTTCTTTGGAGAAGTCTGAGTGACGAGCTTCTTGGCCTTGTCCCCCACAGCGCTCGTAACGTTAAATTTACCTCCTCCTCCTCCTCGTCCTCCTCCTCCTCCTCCTCCTCCTCCTCCTCATCTGGGACTGTACACGGTCCTCGACATAACGCTTGAGGAGGCCCTCGGTTTCTTTCTGTGTTCTTCGTCAGCTGTATTCTTAGTCATACCCACAACACTCACATGAGTCGATCCGCCAGTATTCGCTTTTGTAAATAGTCTGTCTGCCAAAAACTTTGGTGACTCTCCCTCAGTGGCCTTGTATTATGGCGCGTAACTGTCGTAGCCCTCGTAATCTCAGTCTCCTGGGATGATCGCAGACTCATCTGTGGTGGTGTTCCCTTTCCTTTCTCTTTAATTTCCATTGCCGTGGCCATCGGTGATGACAACTCACCCCAGTGGAGTGCGGCATCCGTTTCCTGCGAATCGTTGTTCTTCTTCTCCTCAGTATCCTCTCCGCCCTCTTCGCTTGAAGACAAATCTATAGGACAAGCAGGAAAACTATTATCTCCATCCTGAGTGTGCTTCCATCCTGGTAACTTGACTATAAAACAATCGCCGTTTACACGACCTGTTTTCCAGCAGCAACGTCTGAAGCTCGTTCTTCGTCTCGTCGGGATGACTATTATCTGCCGCCCACTCCGATAGCAGTGGCGTTCGTACAATCTGCACGTCTGAAATTCCCGACCGGGCTCTCAGTAGAAATGAGTCCCTCCGACGAGCTAACTATCGTTATCGGTTTATCCGCGATTCCGCTGGCATCTTCTGTTTGGTCTTAGGGCTTTTGCCCGCTTAATTCCTCTGATGCTGGTAGCGGAGCTGGTTTCCGGATCTACCAATTCTGCCTTACGCCTTTCTGAGTCGTTGGGCCCTTATTTGACTCTGCCTTCGACACACTTAATCCTTTCGGTATAATCTTATTGAGATATCAGATTTATGCAAAATTTTCTCGCGAAACAAGGTAACTTTATGATTTATCTTCGAAATACCGTTTATTCAGCGGTTCGAAAAAAAAACTCGGATTTCAACCGATCCTTGATTTGTCGCAAAAGTTACTTCTAAGTTTTTTTTGGGGCTTGTAGCACAAGAGCTCTTGTTATTTTCTCAGAAGGCTTCGGATTCGTCATCCCGAAACTAGCGGATGGTTGATGCGATCAATTGTTCTCATGCTTGTCTCGTCATCCGTCTGTCCGTAGTCCAGCTTTACTTTCGCAGGAAACATCCTCTTTTTCCTATCTAGAGAAAACAGCACATTGTTCCAATTCAAGTTTTTGGACGAAGCAGAACGGGTGATTGAATGCCAAATCGTTTTTCTTTTGCAACCAAAATATACCTCAAAAGGTGTACACCCCCAATGATTGGTTTTTTGTTGTTCTATTATTGTATCAGATTTCATTTTACGCAAAGAATAATTTCTGAAAAATCCGTACACACCGTTTGACAAGACCTGTGACCCGATGCATTGCTACCGGCAAAAAAAATGTTTTTGTCGCCTGCAGAGTTCATGAATCAATTTAGCCTCAAATCCCGATCCTTCAGCAGTCTGACTTACCCGCGTTATAGCGTGAAGAGTTATATAGTTTTCCAGGAAGACTTTTATAACCGCCTCCGTAGTACGCGTTGTTATTTGAACCGTATGAAACTTCATAAGCCTATCAACGCAAATCACTAGGTTTTTGTTAGCACTCCTGGTGGATGGCTATGGCCGCAAAAAAATTCTTTTCGATTTTTTGATTCGCCTCTTCCATTAAATTCATAGATGCAATCTTGGTACTAGGTATTACAGATTTTTATTTCTTACCGGTTTTGATGCATTCTTTGCAATTCGCCGCAATTAGCTGACTCTGAAATTTCATGTGCGTTCATCAGATGTAACTACTTGCGACGTCCCGCATCTTGAAGATAGGGGCTCTTAACTGCGGTGGAAACACCATTTGAACCTTCATGAACAAAATACCATTAGAGGTATCGAAATGGGTGGCAAAATGGCCAAAGTAAGTGCCAAAATTCCGGACTGCGGTATTGTTTTTCTCTACAAGGGCATCAATAACGCTTTTTTGAATCTCGTCTGCTTCAGTCAAAGTGGAAATAAACTCCGAATCAAAGAACTCCGGCAATCGAACAAGCTTGATGGAAACATTTCCACCGGAATAACCTTAGAGCTTAGAGTCAGACGTGGGCTGTCGCAAAGAGTTTGTGCCATGAATAGTTATTGAAAAGATTTTCCTGGTGTCCCACACCGGGTTGTCAATGTTTGTAAGCTTTGAATTATCTGCCATCTCAAACGGATTCATCAATCGGCAATTAATCGTAATTTCTGTTCAGTAGTGGTTGTTAACACAAACTCTGATTAGGTGCCACGAGTACCTTCAGATTTTGTTTTGTACATAGAGTCATTTGCCAGTAAACTAGTTTTGCCGCATTCCTTTGCTGCCAATGCAAATTAATTGCATTAAATTGTACAACAGGAAATTTATTATCCAGATCTGAAACAATTGCGGCCTGCCCTAGAGGATGGCAAGAATTATAGTCCACCAATCTCATTTTTTTACCCGGGACATGTTCTATTTCATAATCGAGCGGAATTAAACAGTCAACCCATCAGATTAGTCTCGTTTGAGTTGTTTTAGAGTATTTCTCTTCCGATAGACGCTAGCGCTTTATGATCAGTGATTACATTGAGCGGTGCCCCAAACAAGTAATTTTGGTAGTGAGTCACTGCCCACACAATCACTAACAGTTCCAGCTCTTTGAGACTATAATTGAGCTGCGCTTCTTTTAAAAACCAAGATGCGTACGAAAAAGGCTTCCATTCGTCAGGATGGTATTGTTCCAGGACAGCCCCTAGGCCTTTCTTTGATGCATCATATTTGACTAGTGTTCCTTTCCGCTAATCAAAATGATGATTTTGTACAAATTCCCACTTCCTCATGTTTTCCCCCCATTCAAATCTGGTATATTTTCCCAGTCTAATTGGTTGTAGCTGCCATGTTCGGGATGAACTTCATGAATTGATTCATTGAACCATTCAACGACCTTATGTTCGAAATGTTCTCAGGTATTTTCATTTTTAGTTTCTATTCCAAATTTCGGTCCATCGCTACAGTAACGGTAGTCGACATTCTAAAACTGAACCATTCGATGTGCATTTACTGTGCATTTACTCCACTTTACCACCGCATTATTGTCATTCAAAACCTGCATCATTTTCTTCACCTCCCGCCAAGTGCGCACCGCCGACCCTCTAGTTGCTCTAGTGTCATCCAAATACACATCAACGCCCGGCAAATTCCCCACCATAGAATCTATTACCCTTTGGAATTCATTCGGTACATCGCCTAAGCCGTAGAATCTGGCCTTGAATCTGTACGTGCCCGTGATATTGCCCCAACTATACTGAAATAGACTTGCCGACCGGTTTTTTACTCAATGCCATTTGCGAATACGCATATCTTAGGTCTATGTTAGAGAAACATAATGGGTCCAAAGTGTTACCACTGATGGATAATGCTATATTATCAACAAGTTCGTTCATGGTCGGCATCTGGTACTGAATGCAGTATATCTGCTACTAATTTAACTAGGAATTTAAAGCCAATTTGACCAAACCATCTCGTTTTGCGTCAAAACCGTTACTAAATCAAAAACAATCTTCGTTTACTTGCCTAATTTTACAAAATACTCATCTCGGAGTAACCCCTGGATGATTTTGGCCACTTTTGACAAAAGAGGTATTGGCACTCTTTTCCCTTTAACCTAGGGTGGGCGGACTTTCTTTTACCCAACTTGAATGCTTAGGGCGGGCTGAATATTTTTCCCGATGATGTCTATTTGGCCTCCCTTTATGATATAAATTTCGGCTTTCTTAGCCACCAAATTTTCCGATTCGATGTTCCCCCAATAATTCAAACTACGCAGTCTATCGCACTATAGAATATATTCTTGATCTCTTCCGGCACCCATTTAACAACAAGAACTCGATCCCAAATTTTCAGCTCATGTAGTTTCGTCTGTGAGATAAACAAGACTGGACTGGCACAATCGATCTGGAACTATGTGCGCCAAGGGCTTTGGTTCAAATCGATATGAAGCATTTTCCTATTCTCCTTGCCCCCATGTCCGAAATCGTCTTGAAAACAAAAACAACAATTTCTTCGTCATACTGTTCTTCTAACTTGGTAAAAACATTTGTCTAGAATGGCGTAAATTCATATGACCCATCAACTTGATTATTTGACCTTTTCTTGCAATACCTTGCAAAATGCCCTCGACAACTGCGATTATGGCAGACGATGTTCTTTACAGTGCAATAATCCCTATGATTAAGTTAAAACATGTTTCCTCAATTGTGGCGCTTGTCTAGCACTTCATTATCAACCCCATTGACTGGTTTGCATTCGACATAACTTCCCCCTTAGCCTGCGTCACTTGGCCCTACATTGTTTGAGCGATTACCGTTAAGTTTGTTTGTCCCGATTCTTGTTATTCCTCCTCTGACCGTCTTGTACTTGAGTTTGCCTCCCCCTCGAGCAACAGCAAAAGTAAGTGCCTCCCACGTGCTCATTGTTTCCGTAGATAACTGTTTCTGATATCTTCATTTTTCATATCAAATATGAAAACGTCACAAAAAATTGATGCTTCTCAATCCCCGAAATCAAAGCTGCGGGTGAATCCCCAATGAACTGCTCCTTACCCTCGTTATTAAGTTGTTTTTGACCACAGAATATGAATCTTTTGTTTGTAACATTTGGTTTTTTCTGAAACGTATCAGTCGAAAATTTTCACAGTTCGATGCAGTTCATACCGACAATTTGAACAAATGGATGTTTCTAATCGAAATATCTTTGTCCCTGTTTCCCCAAGGACTGAAACAATTTTGATTTCAACCGTTTTTCCGCGTCTCCCCGCGCCTCTTCTAGTGTCGGATAAAAATTTTTTGGCAATAAATTATCTCGTAACAAATCATCGATATCGATCTCTTCCATTGCGATGATTATCAGTTGGAAGCTTTGACTCCATTCCTCCCACGAGACCGACAGTTCCTGTGATGGGCCGGCGCAGAAGACGTTCAAACTGCAGTAGGCCGTTTCCGTATTTGACTGCGCCATGTGCAAGTATGCCTGAGCAGTATTTCTTAGACTTCAGTAGAGATAAAAACGTAAAAGAATCAACTGTAACTCAATACGGTTACGCCAGCCACTGGCTGTAGGGCCACTTAACGATCACTATAAAGTTGGTCTTTACGGTCATAGGACGTTACATAATATAAGCAAGCATACAATAATATAACCCTATAGTACGTACATGCGCTGGCCTCACCGGATTTTGTTCACCGGTTTGCATTGAATCTTCTTCTTACCCTCTTAGATCTATCGGCATCTTGAACAACTACCTTGGGATCAGTTTGCGAGTCATGTACGCACCGGGACTGTAGACATCACTTTGAGGTTTTCAGAATTGTTTCGGCTGAAACCCAGAGCGCATTTGTATTTGTTCATCGATCGCTGTCCCCTGATCAATTGGGATTTCTGTTCGTGAACCGCTTGTGCTTCGACAACATTGGCAATTCATAAAAAAGGTTTGCGGTCCTGATTCCTTTCACCATTATTTGTTCATCTGCCGTCTCCTGGAGACCCTTGTATGGCTTTTTACACTTTTTCAAGCGGATTCACAGGACTCTGAGCTAACTCCCATCCGATAAGGTAAGTCATTGTTTCAGTATCCAATAGTTGTCCCCGAAGGGTCTGCTAATCACAAACTGACACTCGCGCGACCGTTCCGTGCCTTCATCTTCAGCTGCACACAAAACGCTGACTTGGGCCTATTCACTGAGGCTGGATGTAGTTGATGAAACAAAAACCTAACCTGCTCCGGTTCTAGTGGCTTTTCCCTTAAAAAAAACTTCATCTCTGAAGAATTGGATGCGTGGCCCTTATTTCTAAAGTAACCGACGTGACGGATGCAAGAAAGCTGGTCTTAACTTGTTCTGACTTAGTCGTCCGGAGCAAAGCCTGTTTTCGTAAATTTTGGAACCGGAGAAAAAAAAATGATTCGCCCGAATGGGTTTGCCCTATATTACAACGTAGAAAACCATTCAATCTGGAAAATTAGATGGAAACGATTTTCATTATATGTAATAGTAACTACTATTTATGGCTATCATTTGTCAATCTAATAGGATAGAGCATAATACGATTAAACATAATTGCCCAGTTTAATCTGCATGCACCAAAAAGGCTAATCAATCATCTCCATGAATTGAGTCAATAAAAGAAGTAGGTTGGACTTATAATGAGCAATTTTCCTTAGAAAAAAAATTATTACTGAATCAAAGATCGGAAGAAACAATTTATTTTTTTGATCCATCGCTTTTTTTACATCGCAATAAAGAATAAGAAGCTTTTATCATATTTTTATCACACTCTAAGAAGCTGCTTCAATCCAGACAAAACCATAAATCTTCAAAGTGCACTTTAACGCCTATGAAAAAATATTCATTTTGAAAACTTTGAGAACTTTTAAAAAAATGATCAAAAATCATCCCCCATACGGTATGTAAAACACAATAAAAACCCGCACTGACAAAGAAAGATCCATTTTAGTGTGAAAAAAATACGTTGATTAAATTTAGATCAATTTTATTATGAAAAAAGTACGTTGATTAATTTTAGATTGATTTTAGTATGAAAAAAGTACAACGATAAAACAAAAAATATGAAGATTAATTTGTATTGATTTAAAATCGATTTAAAATGATCTTAAATCCCAGCTAAAAAAATTGATCCAAATCGATTTTAAATCAATTTAAATGCATTTTTTCCAGTCTGAAATTGTTTTGAATTTTAAGGTGATTAAAAGGGATTTAAAGCGATTTTTTTTATTTGAGATTCATCAGTTTCGAAATTTGATTGCATTTATTCATTGCCTATCATTTTTGATTCTACATCCATTGCGTTTTAAAGCACGCAAGGACCAAATAAAAAGACCAAAACATCAATGAAACTCTTTGACTTTTGTCAACCGGCATGGATAGATAAAACTCCATTATGTATTTATATACCATTTATGTTGTGATTTTAAGAAACATTAATGTGTACTGGTCGATTGACCTTGATACAAGGACAAGAACGGTCGCTGAAGAGAACTACGGTTCAGAGAATAATTAACTCTTACGAAAACAAGTTGTTTTAACTTCTCCTCTCAACAGTTGATATTATCTATCCATACGGATTCAATAACAGACTGTTCATACTTCGAGGAGTATATGGTATGACATGGCGCAGCCAGCAGGATTTTCGAAGAATCCACCTAACAAAAATCCTTTCTGGGGACGAGCATCGGCCGAACCGCCACTAGAATGGACAAAATGGGCGGCAATACTGGAAATGGCAGTATTCGCCAAAAACGGCACTGAAATTCGAAACCTAGAACGAGTTCGTACAACACTTGTTGAACCCGCCGAGCCAGTATACGAGGTTGAAATCACTGGCGAAACAGATGCTCAAAGAAAGAAGAGAGAGGTGCGCAATCAAGAAAAGAGAGTGGGTTGGGAAAACCACGTGATAAAAGCGCGAGAAAGAGGGGTCCTGTGCAATTCATTCCGATGGGATGAAGCGGATGCTAAAGTTCGCAGTTACCATTACCTCTTCTTTTGTCTCGGCGCCAAAGGACAACATCAAATACAGCAAAAACGACCGAATATGCAAGTACACACGGTGTCTACACAACAATTCATGACTGTTTTGGAAGATATATTCGTAACGACACGTATAATAGCGTTCGAGAGGTATAACTTCATTTGTTGAAAACAAAAGAAAACGAAGAGTCTAGAATAGTTTCATGCTGATCTAGTTGAACTAGCTTTACGAGCTGATTGTGGCGACCGCGAAAATGAGTGGGTACGGGATATATTTACCGCTCACATGAACAATGAAAAAATTGCAGAAGAAATGCTAGCCCAAACACGTAGGCCACAGGAAGCTTACGAATACGCAATCCGACTTGAAAAAGGAATTAAACACAGCCGCACAAGGAAAGTAAATCCGACCGAAGGGCAATCAAATACGATCACGAAGCAAGAACCAATACACTATGTCAGAACACGTGGCACACAACATCAACAATATAACCAAAACAATCAACGAGGCCGGGGAAGTTTTCGCGGACGACCATACCCACGTGGATCACATAATGCAAGAGGTCAACAGAATCAACAACAACGAAACACAAAGTACAAACAATGTTTTAAATGTGGAAACCAATATAGTCCAAACCACCTACAATCTTGCCCAGCTAAAGACAAAATTTGGTCAAAATGCGCAAAACGCGGACACTTTGCGATAGTTTGTCGTTCCACAAATGTCAATAATTTAGGAAATACAATTGAGGAACAACAAGAAGAAACAAAAATAGAGAGCACGGGGACGGATACCGACCCGGTGTTCTACGCAGAGTTCACCACAAATGCTGGTTGGGCAAATTACGCAATAGACGACTTTTCAGTTTTGGCAATCTCTGAATCATTTGAGATTGAAGACACAAAAACAATATCAGAAGACAATTTGAATGGACACATCGTCAAATTGAGATCGAATACAACAGAATTATTTGCAATTGCTGACTCAGGTAGCCCAATGTCTTTTCTAAACGAAAAAACGGCACAACGATTACAACAAAACAACTCTTCGGCAATATTCAAAAATATTCCCCCGGAGGATGCAGCCAGAAATTTGGCATGCTGTAACGGTGAATATATTCAACCTAAAGGAAGATTGATACTAGTCTGGCGGATGGAAAGTTCAAACAGCTCTGTTCATTATAGTGGACAACCAAAAAGCCAATATACTAGGACGGAACTTACTACCGTGTATTGGCATACGACTTATTCAGGAAAAACCAACCCAAAAGGTACTCAACGTACAACAAAGTGACGATTCGAACCATGAGATTAAGCAATGGGTCAAGGATAAATTTCAACAACTCTGCGTACGAATTGGAACATCCAAACATCACGTAATGAAAACACAGTTCAACAAAGATTTTGAACTTATACAACAAAAAGGCAGACGCATACCAATACACTTACAAGAAAGAGTTGAAGCTGAACTAAACAAATTGGTTGACCAAAAACACATCATCAAACTCAATAAGTGTTCAGGCAAACAATTTATCAGCCCAATAGGAATCACGGTCAAAAAGGACCATACGGTCAAACTGGACTCAAGGAAAATTAACAAATACAAACACAAAAACAAATATCAAATGCCAAACATTGACCTTCTGCTGGACAATATCGCACAAGTAGTGAAATCAGACAAATTGAACCAAACATTATTCACAACACTTGACTTGAGATAAGCATATTCACAAATCCCTTTGGATAAAACAACACGAGAACAATGCAATCAATTGGGGGAAATGCCACCGGAACAAACCAATTTCAAACACAATTTAACGGCCTTACGGACATGCCGACAGAATTCCAAAAAGCGGTGGATCTAACACTCACAAATTGCAACAATACCTATGCATACCCCGACGATATTCTAATCGTAACAGAGGAACGCTCAAAACTCATCGACAAAAACTCCAGACGGTGCTAAAAAAACTCGATGAAGAAAATCTTGCGACTTCATTAGACAAGTGTAAGTTCGCATGCAAGGAAGTTGAGTCGTTGGGCTACACCATAAACAGTGAGGGAACTAAACCAATCATAAAGAAAACCGAGTCAATTGAAAAATTATCACCCCTCAAAATATTCAAACAACTCAAAAGTTTCATGGGATCAATACATCATCTTACCAGATATATACCAAATTTAGCCCAAACAGCGGCAGCATTACGATCATTACTTAAAAATACTGAAAAGAACAGACCTATTAATTGGCTACCAGAACACAACACTGCCTTCAAAAACATTTTACAACTCGTGGCTAAAATCACACAAAATAAACATTTTGACCAACATTTAGATACTCGCATCGTCTGTGATGCATCCAATACAAGTTCAGGAGCAGCATTAGAACAACATTCAACGGAAGTTTGGGTGGCTATAGCACATGCGTCACGTTTTTTAAACTCTCTTGAGGAAAAAAATTCGGTACATGAATTAGAATTATTAGGCGTTGTTTGGGCAATTGAGCACTTCAAATACTATTTTTACGGCAAACATTTTACTGTCGTCACGGACCATCAGTCGTTAATTAGTGCATTAAACGCCAGCGAACGATCAAAGACAAATCAAAGCCGCCTCACCCGCTGGATCGATAGATTAATATCATTTCGTTTTGATATCAAACATCTCTCAGGGAGTAAAATGGGATTAATAGACTATATGTCACGAAATTCGGTTGGATTACCCTTACCCCCAGTGAGTACGATGATGAATTTGTAGTTGCGGCAATTACCACATTCGTAAACAACTTAGAAATGATTGACAATGTCATACTACATCAATTGGCCATCCAAAACAAAGCACCATGTGACCTGATAAAAAAACGCGGGGAAAATAAAGAGCTATTACAGCTTAGAACAAACGCTCAATTAACAACTAAAAATTCCAAACATTCCAGCAACGGTCAATTGCTACCCAAAATCAGAATTTAGTCTAACTAAAACTCTGTTAAAAACTCTCAAACAACGGCAAAAGTAAATGCCTCCCACGGGCTCATTGTTTCCGTAGATAACTGTTTCTTGACATCTTCATTTTTCATTTCAAATATGAAAACGTTACGAAAAGTCGATGCTTCTCAATCCCCGAAATCACAGCTGCGGGTGAATCCCCAATGAATTGCTCCTTACCCTTGTTATCAAGTTGTTTTCGACCACAGAATATGAATCTTTTGTTTGGTCGAAAACGTTTCATGTACGCACTGGGACTGAAACGTTTTTTCTGAAACGTATCAGTTGAAAATTTTCACAGTTCGATGCAGTTCATAACGACAATTTAAACAAATGGATGTTTCTAATCGAAATATCTCTGTCCCTGTTTCCCCAAGGACAGAAACAATTTTGATTTCAACCACTTTTCCGCGTCTCCCCGCGCCTCTTCTAGTGTCGGATAAAAAATTTTTGGCAATAAATTATCTCGTAACAAATCATCGATATCGATCTCTTCCATTGCGATGATTATCAGTTGGAAGCTTTGACTCCATTCCTCCCACGAGATCGACGGTTCCTGTGATGGGCCGGCCCAGAAGACGTTCAAACTGCAGTAGGCCGTTTCCGTATTTGACTGCGCCATGTGCAAGTATGCCTGAGCAGTATTTCATAGACTTCAGTAGAGATAAAAAACGTAAAAGAATCAACTGTAACTCAATACGGTTACGCCAGCCACTGGCTGTAGGGCCACTTAACGATCACTATAAAGTTGGTCTTTACGGTCATAGGACGTTACATAATATAAGCAAGCATACAATAATATAACCCTATAGTACGTACATGCGCTGGCCTCACCGGATTTTGTTCACCGGTTTGCATTGAATCTTCTTCTTACCCTCTTAGATCTATCGGCATCTTGAACAACTACCTTGGGATCAGTTTGCGAGTCATGTACGCACCGGGACTGTAGACATCACTTTGAGGTTTTCAGAATTGTTTCGGCTGAAACCCAGAGCGCATTTGTATTTGTTCATCGATCGCTGTCCCCTGATCAGTTGGGCTTTCTGTTCGTGAACCGCTTGTTCTTCGACAACATTGGTAATTCATAAAAAAAGGTTTGCGGTCCTGATTCCTTTCACCATTATTTGTTCATCTGCCGTCTCCTGGAGACCTTTGTATGGCTTTTTACACTTTTTCAAGCGGATTCACAGGACTCTGAGCTAAGGTAAGTCATTGTTTCAGTATTCAATAGTTGTCCCAAAGGGGTCTGCTAATCACAAACTGACACTCGCGCAACCGTTGCGTGCCTTCATCTTCAGCTGCACACAAAACGCTGACTTGGGCCTATTCACTGAGGCTGGATGTAGTTGATGAAACAAAAACCTAACCTGCTCCGGTTCTAGTGGCTTTTCCCTTAAAAAAAACTTCATCTCTGAAGAATTGGATGCGTGGCCCTTATTTCTAAAGTAACCGACGTGACGGATGCAAGAAAGCTGGTCTCAACTTGTTCTGACTTAGTCGTCCGGAGCAAAGCCTGTTTTCGTAAATTTTGGAACCGGAGAAAAAAAAATGATTCGCCCGAATGGGTTTGCCCTATATTACAACGTAGAAAACCATTCAATCTGGAAAATTAGATGGAAACGATTTTCATTATATGTAATAGTAACTACTATTTATGGCTATCATTTGTCAATCTAATAGGATAGAGCATAATACGATTAAACATAATTGCCCAGTTTAATCTGCATGCACCAAAAAGGCTAATCAATCATCTCCATGAATTGAGTCAATAAAAGAAGTAGGTTGGACTTATAATGAGCAATTTTCCTTAGAAAAAAAATTATTACTGAATCAAAGATCGGAAGAAACAATTTATTTTTTTGATCCATCGCTTTTTTTACATCGCAATAAAGAATAAGAAGCTTTTATCATATTTTTATCACACTCTAAGAAGCTGCTTCAATCCAGACAAAACCATAAATCTTCAAAGTGCACTTTAACGCCTATGAAAAAATTTTCATTTTAAAAACTTTGAGAACTTTTAAAAAAATGATCAAAAATCATCCCCCATACGGTATGTAAAATACAATAAAAACCCGCACTGACAAAAAAAGATCCATTTTAGTGTGAAAAAAATACGTTGATTAAATTTAGATCAATTTTATTATGAAAAAAGTACGTTGATTAATTTTAGATTGATTTTAGTATGAAAAAAGTACAACGATAAAACAAAAAATATGAAGATTAATTTGTATTGATTTAAAATCGATTTAAAATGATCTGAAATCCCAGCTAAAAAAATTGATCCAAATCGATTTTAAATCAATTTAAATGCATTTTTTCCAGTCTGAAATTGTTTTGAATTTTAAGGTGATTAAAAGGGATTTAAAGCGATTTTTTTTATTTGAGATTCATCAGTTTCGAAAATTGATTGCATTTATTCATTGCCTATCATTTTTGATTCTACATCCATTGCGTTTTATAGCACGCAAGGACCAAATAAAAAGACCAAAATATCAATAAAACTCTTTGACTTTTGTCAACCGGCATGGATAGATAAAACTCCATTATGTATTTATATACCATTTATGTTGTAATTTTTTTAAAAAAATGATCAAAATCATCCCCCACACGGTATGTAAAATACAATAAGAACCCGCACTGACAAAAATGGATCGATTTTAGCATGAAAAAAATACGTTGATTAAATTTAGATCGATTTTAATATGAAAAAAGTACGTTGATTAATTTTAGATTGATTTTAGTATGAAAAAAGTTTGAAGATAAAACAAAAAAGATGAAAATTGACTTGGATTGATTTAAAATCGATTTAAAATGATCTTAAATCCCAACTAAAAAAATTGATCCAAATCGATTTTAAATCAACTTAAATGCATTTTTTCCAGTCTGAATTTGTTTTGAATTTTAAGGTGATTAAAACGGATTTAAATCGATTTTTTTTGTTTGAGATTCATCAGTTTCGAAAATTGATTGCATTTACTCATTGCCTATCATTTTTCATTCTAAATCCATAGCGTCTTGTAGCATAAAAAGACCAAAAAAAAAGACCAAAATATCTCTAAAACTCTTTGATTTTTGTCATCCGTCATGGATAGATAAAACTCCATTATGTATTTATATACCATTTATGTTTTGATATTTTATAACCTTAATGTGTACTGGTCGATTGACCTTGATACAAGGACAAGAACGGTCGCTGAAGAGAACTACGGTTCAGAGAATAAATAACTCTTACGAAAACAAGTTGTTTTAACTTCTCTCTCTCAACAGTTGATATTATCTATCCATACGGATTCAATAACAGACTGTTCATACTTCGAGGAGTATATGGTATGACATGGCGCAGCCAGCAGGATTTTCGAAGAATCCACTCAACCAAATCCTTTCTGGGAACGAGCATCGGCCGAAACGCCACTAGAATGGACAAAATGGGTGGCAATACTGGAAATGGCAGTATTCGCCAAAGACGGCATTGAAATTCGAAACCTACTACGAGCTCGTACAACACTTGTTGAACCCGCCGAGCCAGTATACGAGGTTGAAATCACTGGCGAAACAGATGCTCAAATAAAGAACAGAGAGGTGCGCAATCAAGAAAAAAATGTGGGTTGGGAAAACCACGTGATAAAAGCGCGAGAAAGAGGGCTCCTGTGCAATTCATTCCGATGGGATGAAGCGGATGCTAAAGTTCGCAGCTACCTTTTCTTATGTCTCGGCGCCGAAAGACAACGTCAAATACAGCAAAAACTACCGAATATGCATTTACACACGGTGTCTACAAAACAATTCATGACTGTTTTGGAAGATATATTTGTAACGACACGTATAATAGCGTTCGAGAGGTAGAACTTCATTTGTCGAAAACAAAAGAAAACGGAGAGTCTAGAACAGTTTCATGCTGATCTAGTTGAACTAGTTTCACAAGCCGATTGTGGCGACCGCAAAAGTGAGTGGGTACGAGATATGTTTACCGCTCACATGAACAATGATAAAATTGCAGAAGAACTGCTAGCCCAAACACGTAAACCACAGGAAGCTTACGAATACGCGATCCGACGCGAAAAAGGAATTGAACACAGCCGCACAATGAAAAAAATCCTATCGGAGGGCAATCAAATACGACCATGAAGCAAGAACCAACACACTATGTCAATACACATGGCAGACAAAATCAACAATATAACCAAAACAATCAATGAGACCGGGTAAGTTTTCGCGGACGACCATACCCACGGGGATCCAATAACGCAAGAGGTCAACAGAATCAACAACAACGAAACACAAATTACAACCAGTTTTTTATATATGGAAACCAATATAGTCCAAACCACCTACAATCTTGTGATGGAGGAAATTTGGCATGCTAAAACGGTGAATATATTCAACCTAAATGAAGATTGATACTAACGATTGAGTCTGGGGGATGGAAAGTTCAAACAGCTCCGTTCATTATAGTGGACAACCAAAAAGCCAATATACTAGGACGGAACTTACTACCACGTATTGGCATCCCACTTATTCAAGAAAAACCAACCCAAAAGGTACTCAACGTAAAATGAAGCGACGATTCAAACCATGAGATCAAACAATGGGTCAAGGATAAATTTCAACAACTCTGCTTACGAATTGGAAAATCCAAACATCACGTAATGAAAACACAGTTCAACAAAGATTTTGAACATATACAACAAAAAGGCAGACGCATACCAATACACTTACAAGAAAGAGTTGAAGCTAGCTAAACAAATTGATTGACCAAAAACACATCATCAAACTCGATAAGTGTTCACACAAACAATTTATCAGCCCAATAGTAATCACGGTCAAAAAGGACCAAACGGTCAAACTAGCACTGGACTCACAGAAAATTTACAAATACATACACAAAAACAAATATCAAATGCCAAACAATGACGTTCTGCTGGACAATATCGCAAAAGAAGTGAAATCAGACAAATCGAACCAAACATTATTCACAACACTTGACTTGAGATACGCTTATTCACAAATCCCTTTGGATAAAACAACACGAGAACAATGCAACTTTTGCCTAATTGGGGGAAACGCCACCGGAACATACCAATTTCAAACAAAACTATACGGCCTTACGGACATGCCGACAGAGTTCCAAAAAAATGTGGATCTAACACAAACAAATTGCAACAATACCTATGCAAATCTCGACGATATTCTAATCGTAACAAAAGGAACGCTCAAAACTCATCGACAAAAACTCCAGACGGTGCTAAAAAAACTCGATGAGGAAAATCTTGCGATTTCAATAGACAAGTGTAAGTTCGCATGCAAATAAGTTGAGTGGTTGGGCTACACCATAAACAGTGAGGGAACTAAACCAATCATAAAGAAAACCGAGTCAATTGAAAAATTATCACCCCTCAAAATATTCAAACAACTCAAAAGTTTCATGGGATCAATACATCATCTTACCAGATATATACCAAATTAAGCCCAAACAGCGGCAGCATTACGATCATTACTTAAAAATACTGAAAAGAACAGACCTATTAATTGGCTACCAGAACACAACACTGCCTTCAAAAACATTTTACAACTCGTGGCTAAAATCACACAAAATAAACATTTTGACCAACATTTAGATACTCGCATCGTCTGTGATGCATCCAATACAAGTTCAGGAGCAGCATTAGAACAACATTCAACGGAAGTTTGGGTGGCTATAGCACATGCGTCACGTTTTTTAAACTCTCTTGAGGAAAAAAATTCGGTACATGAATTAGAATTATTAGGCGTTGTTTGGGCAATTGAGCACTTCAAATACTATTTGTACGGCAAACATTTTACTGTCGTCACGGACCATCGAGCGTTAATTAGTGCATTGAACGCCAGCAAGCGATCAAAGACAAGTCAAAGCCGCCTCACCCGCTGGATCGATAGATTAATACCATCTCATTTTGATATCAAACATCTCGCAGGGAGTATAATGCGATTAATAGACTATATGTCACGATATCCGGTTAGATTACCCTTACCCCCAAAGAGTACGATGAGGAATTTGTAGTTGCGGCATTTACCACATTCATAAACAACTTGGAAATGATTTACAATGTCATACTAAATCAATTGGCCAAACAAAACAAAGCACCATGTGACCTGGTCAAAAAACGCAGGAAAAATAAAGAGCTATTACAGCTTAGAACAAACGCTCAATTAACAATTTAACATTCCAAACATTCCAGCAACGGTCTATTGCTACCAAAAATCTGAATTTAGTCTAACTCAAACTCTGTTCAAATTCAGTCAAAATTCCATTCAGCTAAAAACCAGTCAGCGATCTCGCATTCAAAAATTTTCAATTTCAACGAGCGATCAGTCAACACATTAAAATCTCAAACGATGAGTCGAAAAGAAACAAGAAATTTCACAGGTGGTTTCATCCCGAGCGATCAAAAATCCACAAAATCACGCGGCCGTACAGTTTCGGTAGATTGGAAGAACACATCAGACCGAGAAGAAAGCCTCTCCGACCCGAGGTGGCACAAACGGCCACCACCAAAGGATAAAAAGACCAAAGTGACTGGCGCATGAGATTCCATAACTGGAACGAAAACTACAAAATTTCCAAAAAATATAATTGGAGATACCTCAACAGCAACACCCACAGGTACAAAAGGAGGCAACTCACCAACAACTGTGCCACGAATAGCTCAAGTAACAATAGCTACACAAACAGTACTGCAAAACAAGATGGAAAAAGAGAAATCATCTACTTCAACTCAAACAATTAGCAACACCGAAACCAATCTGTCAATGGAACAAGAAAAAGAGATATATGTCAGCCGCGTGGACCCAAATGTATGCCTACAAGAGGAGACAGCGCCTAACGTGGAACCCCCGACGATGACTACTTCACTACAACTCGAGGCTAGTCACACAGAGATTATGGACATTGTGGTGGCAACCGTTGAGAAAGCCACTAAAACGGAGGAGGACACACCTTTATTTCGACGTAAGCTACAAAAAGTGCTAGGAAACCCATTCATCGCTGCAGCCACCAAGAAAGACAGAAATTTGCGCCCACCGATAAGTTTTGTCGAAAAGCGGGACTGGGATGCCATAAAAGCCTCATACGGACAATAATGGTTTAATGTACGAAATCGCCTTCATGTCCGGAAGACTGCCTCCTTGTCGACGAAAGAATTGTAATTCCTTCGCAGCTACGACAGACAATAGTGGATAGCCTTCACCTCACACATCCGGGATTGGCAGCCATGTTGGATCTCAGTCAACATGTCTGTTTTCCGCACATCCACCGCTCAGTTGTGCAAATGGCACAACAATGCAATTATTGTGTAAAACAAGGTAAAAACTTCAAACCCATACTAGGAAAAAACCCTTCATTCTAAATGGAATCGGTGGTCGAGCCTAATGAGGAAGTACAATTAGATTTTGCGGGGCCCTTACCGAACGAACTTAATAGAGATGCATACAATTTAGTGGCAATAGATAAGTTGTCAAAGTTCCCGACAGCAAAAAATGTCTCAAACACAACAGCAGATATTGCAATTAAGTTCATGCAACGTTATGCTTCTAATAACGGAGTACCGCGTAGATTGAGATGTGACCAAGCCCAAACATTCAGAGCGAAAAAATTCCAAATCATCCACTTCAGCTCAAACAACCAGCAACACCGAAACCAATCTGTCAATGGAACAAGAAAAAGAGATATATGTCAGCCGCGTGGACCCAAATGTATGCCTACAAGAGGAGACAGCACCTAACGTGGAACCCCCGACGATGACTACTTCACTACAACTCAACCCTAGTCACACAGAGATTATGGACATTGTGGTGGCAACCGTTGAGAAAGCCACTAAAACGGAGGAGGACACACCTTTATTTCGACGTAAGCTACAAAAAATGCTAGGAATCCCATTCATCGCTGCAGCCACCAAGAAAGACAGAAATTTGCGCCCACTGATAAATTTTGTCGAAAAGCGGGACTGGGATGCCATAAAAGCCTCATACGGACAATAATGGTTTAATGTACGAAATCGCCTTCATGTCCGAGAAGACTGCCTCCTTGTCGACGAAAGAATTGTAATTCCTTCGCAGCTACGACAGACAATAGTGGATAGCCTTCACCTCACACATCCGGGATCAACAGCCATGTTGGGTCTCAGTCAACATGTCTGTTTTCCGCACATCCACCGCTCAATTGTGCAAATGGCACAACAATGCAATTATTGTACAGAACAAGGTAAAAATTTGAAACCCATACTAGGAAAAAACCCTTTATTCTAAATGGAATCGGTGGTCGAACCTAATGAGGAAGTACAATTAGATTTTGCGGGGCCCTTACCGAACGAACTTAATAGAGATGCATACATTTTAGTGGCAATAGATAAGTTGTCAAAGTTCCCGACAGCAAAAAAAAGTCTCAAACACAACAGCAGACATTGCAATTAAGTTCATGCAACGTTATACTTCTAATAACGGAGTACCGCGTAGATTGAGATGTGACCAAGCCCAAAAATTCAGAGCGAAAAAATTCCAAATTTTTTGTAGGTTAAATCATATAAAACTACTGTTTGCGCCTGTAAATGATCATAGAGCTATAGGGGTTGTGGAACGGATGATCCAAACAATTAAGCGTAGATTAGCGGCCATGAGAATCGATCCAACAAATACAGCATATAAGTTAGCTTCGGATGTCGCAGAAATAATATAAACACTGAGAGTTAACCACACGGTGTCACAAAAATATCTCCTTTCGAAGCACATATGGGTAGAAAACCAAACAACTCATTATCAAACATAGCCACAAATAGCTCACCCAACAACTTAAACTGGAGAGCGCAAAACATGCATGTTTAGATCGAAAGAAACTTGAAAAGCCGCCATTGCCAGCAGAAGTCATGCATGACCTCGAAAGATGGTCAGAGGATGAAGCACAGATTTGAAAGAAAGAGACCCAACAAAAAATCCCACATGGACCAATAACGGAGACACTAGAAAACAAACAATCATCACCACAGTCAAAAACAGGTGTATATACAGAATCTATAGAACTAGCGAAAAGCAAACTTAATCTAAGATATAAAGGCGTACTATTAACTGTTGATAAAAATATCAAAAAACGCATAGAACAAGTGGCACGAAAAACCATTCGGCTAGCAACCAAAGTAAAAAACCCAAAAATATTTGAACAAAATTACAAAACAATAGACGGAAAAATCCTCACATACACACCGCATACTGCTTCGGTACAATCTTTTGGCAAACAACCAAGATTACTAAGGAATAGTGGCGCTGCTTTCGTCCCCAATCCGGGAATATACGGACCTTGTAGACCTTCTCGTTTGAGTGATTATGTTGCTTACAAATCCGCACGGAGAACAAGACCATGCTTACGTTTTTTAGACATCAACGATCCACAAGCTCCACAACATTCCATGTTCAAGAAAGACATCAGAACGGGACTACCAGTCAAATTAACAACCCAAGAGAAATCACAAAACCAAGGAACAAGTAAAGCCAGTCCTACAAAGAGAAAAGCATTAGAAAAACGGACTGGAGGAAAACCATTGCGAAAACTACTAACCCCAAGAGGCTTGAGTCTCCAAACGGAGATGGAAAAGACAAATACTAGAGAGAAAGAAGACGATCAGTCGTCCGCTTCGGAGGAGAATACGTCACCTTCACCTAAGCGACAGAACCAGAAAAAAAACACCGCCTGCAATTGCAACGAGAAAATCGACAAGGGCCAGACAGGCGACATTAGCAACAGCTCTAGGAAATTCTGTCCCAATCAACGCTATACAAAACGCAAGCATAACAGGGACGAAACAATTTGAAATCGTTTCACCATCTGAAAAATTGAAAACAGACACACCAAGTTTGAAATCTTTAATCCAAGAAACGGGATTTTCTGAAAAAAACCCAAAATACAAAGCCTGCATACAATTTATCCAAGCGATTAGTCCGAAACATAAAACAAACGTTACAGATGATGTAATCGATCATACTTCACCAGCGGAGGCCGACGACGAAAAGATGGACAATAACGATATATTCTGCGAAAAATCGACAATTGTCGAAGACCCAAAATAAGACGAGCCAGTAAACAATGAGGAAGAACACGGAGTAGTAGAGAACGTCAACAACATTGGAGAACAAAGAGGGGTGATATAAATAGAGAAGCCAAACAGTCCTACGGGGACTTAAAAACTCAAATAAAATTTTATGATTTTTCCCGAGGAGGGGGAATGTCATCCGGCATGGATAGATAAAACTCCATTATGTATTTATATACCATTTATGTTTTGATATGGTATAACATTAATGTGTACTGGTCAGTTGACCTTGATACAAGGACGAGAACGTGTCTGAAGAGAACTACGGTTCAGAGAATAATTAACTCTTACGAAAACAAGTTGTTTTAAATTCTCTCTCTCAACAGTTGATATTATCTATCCATACGGATTCAATAACAGACTGTTCATACCTCGAGGAGTATATGGTATGACAATTTTCTTGCATATTTTGAGTTCATAAATTGATCTATTATGACCCTTTTCTTGATTCGTTTTATAAGTTTCGCCCAAAATCTGATTCATTATCATATCTTTCTATGATATAATTGCTTATTAACGAGATCAAAATTCAATTTATTCTGACTTTTTTTTGTTTGTTACATCGGATTTTGCAAAATCTGTTTACAGCAATTTTTTTTATAATTTCATTGCCTTTTTTGAGCTTGGAACTGATTTATGTGGATAATTTTATTGAGTTCTTTAACATTTGGCACGAGTGTTTACATTTAAAAAATCGTGATAGCATTTTACGTGATAGCAAAAAAAATCTGTTTTAATGTGTCGGAAAATCCATCGAAATCGATTTAAATTGATTTTAAGACACTTAAATTGATTTTAAAATTTCAAAAAGATCAATTTAAATCGATTTAAATGAATTTAAGTGAGATTCTGATGGGTTTAAATGAGATTCGGATGGATTTTATAGAGTCAGAAAACCCATCGAAATCGATTTGAATCGATTTTTTAGACACTTAAATCGATATAAAGTTTTCAAAAAGATCGACTTAAATCGATTTAAAATCCATTTGAATTCCTAAAATGCGCATGGTTAATCGATTTGGATCGATTGAAAATCAATTTAAATCGACCGGAAACCATTTTTGTCAGTGCGGGAAGAACAAACATCTTTTGTGAAAATTTTAAGCTCAGACTCAAAAACTCAAGAATACTAAACCTTTTGAATAGAAAAAACAACAACTAGGACTTAGCCAACTGAAAGCGGGTTGTGTTGATGGCAGTTAATTGAAAACAAGCTTCAATTAAAACAGCAAGTTTTAGATGATCATAATTCATTGCAAAAAAGCTCAAAATTATCAAAAATGATTTAAACTATAAACATTTTAGCAACAGAGAAACTTTTAGACTCAAAGTTAGTAAAGAGATTCTGATTTCAAAAAAACTCTGATGGCTCTTCAACTCAAAATATACTTTCTTCTTTCATAAACATATCAACGTTTTTAGGCACATAATGATCTATAGACTCATCTTTTCTTTCCGAAATTGAAAAAATTGTTAAATATAATTGAACACATTTTTTTTATAAAATTGAAAATTTCTTTTAAATAAGATTTTTTAAACCAAGCCAATTGAGATCGGACACTTTTTGTATAAGCACTACAGCTGCCTGCTCTTGATGTTTCTTTGGTATATTTTTTCATCCATGCCTTTTTTCGAGCTTGAAAATGATTTTTTTTGTGGATAAGTTTGTTGAATTCTTTAACATCTGGCAGGAATGTTTACTTTTCAAAAATCGAGAATAAAAGTTTCCAACAACTTTTTGAAGGGTATGTTTTTTCGCCTTGTTAGCAAAAAAAAACTATTTTAGTGTGTCGGAAAATCCATCGAAATCGATTTAAATCGATTTTTTAGACACTGAAATTCATTCAAAAATTTCAAAAAGATCGATTTAAATTGATTTAAATTGGATTTAAATGAGATTCTGATGGGTTTAAATGAGATTCGGATGGATTTTATAGAGTCAGAAAATCCATCGAAATCGATTTGAATCGATTTTTTAGACACTTAAACCGATATAAAATTTTCAATAAGATCAATTTAAATCAATTTAAAATGGATTTAAGTGAGATTCTGATAGGTTTAAATGAGATTCGGATGGATTTTACAGAGTCAGAAAACCCATCGAAAACGATTTGAATCGACTTTTAGACACTTAAATCGATTTAAAATTTTCAAAAAGATCGATTTAAATCAATTTAAAATCCATTTAGGCTCGTAAAATGTACATGGTTAATCAATTTGGATTGATTTAAAATCAATTTAATTCGACCGGAAACCATTTCTGTCGGTGCGGGAAGTTTTCTAAAGCGAATGTTTTTTTTTCTCAATTTTTGAGCCGGATTTTTTGCCGCTGCATATCATTGAACGATAGTAGTTGTTTTTGAATAGTCCCAATTTGACCAAAAGGATTATATGCAAATGTTCCCTTAAATGCACGAACCTTTTTCACAAGTTAGCTACTTGATTTTCAAATTTTTTATAATTGACTACAAGTTTTTGTTAGGACATTATAAATTCATTGCCTGACCGCTTTCTGACAAAGAAAATTACGCTTATCACGATGACGCCTTGAATAATCTATGTTTTCAAAAAACGACTCTTAAATTTTTTATAAAGCGGAACAACTGATGTTTTTTCTACGCACTTTTTTAAGGTATACTAAATCGGAGCAAGTGAAGTGAAATGGAGATATATATTGTTTGGGGTTCAAACAGTTGCAATGGGTTCAAAAAAATTTGAATGATAAAATGAGATTGCTGCTATCTCCCTTTCCCTGTTTCTTGAAGTTCTTGATATTTGCTCGTTTTGATCCTACCTTTTTTCGAAGTCAGAAATCAATTTTCTAAAAAAATTTAGCTGATTTAATTCTCTACATTTTCGTCTCTACTTCATTTTGGCCGAACTCGTTCCTCTGTTTTAAAACTTTTTAAAGGAGTATAAACTGTGCTTTTTTGCGATAACTTTCTTGGCGTTATCTTCTACCTAAGGTTTGGTTTCTTGTTATCCTTTATTGCGTTATGTTTATATAATTGAATTTAAGGTTTGTTCAATGTTCGTCCCAACTAGTCCTGTGAATTTTGTTTAGTACCTATTTAGCAAGATATGATACTATATGAGTCCAGTGACGTTACTGATTCCAGTACTGATGTTACTGATGTACAAATAAAATATCGGTTAAAATTGAACTAATCTCAATGTTGAAACATTCAAAAAGAGAATGAACGTATCAATGTGTTGAACTAAGTACCAGTTATAAAAACGAACAAATTAATTATAAAGGTGTGATTTAAAAAATACAATTCACAACATTCCCCTTAATAGGAAAAAGATTACCCTAGATTAATGGTAACTGCTCCTTTTCTCCCCTGAAGGAAGCTGAAAAAATTTTTTAATAACAAGACGAGATACTACAGTAAGTATTACTACCCCGTAAGACAAAGTGTTCGGTATAATAGCATTTAAACTAGATATAAACATAGTATGGCGTGGTATATCCGACGGTATATACCAAAAACAACTGATAAAGTTATCTGGCACTGAAACTGCACTAAAATTATGTTATTAGCAGCTGAGTAATAAAATTAGTTAACACTGAATAGCACTATAGTGACTGAAAAAGTCAACTGGCACTGAAACTGCACTAAAGTTATGTTATTAGCAATTCAGTGATAAAATTAGTTAACACTGAATAGCGCTATAGATTCCATAAAAAGTGAAGGAAAAATAGGAATTACTAAGAAATTAGAGGAGTTTTAAGAAAGATTTCAGATTTGATTTTTTTCATCTTCGATAAAATTGTCAAGTTCCGCGTTGAAAAATTCGTTGTTCAAATCTTCCAGTTCCTTAAAACTGTTTAAGGCCTCCCGTAGTGACTGAATTGCAAAGGAAAGAGAAAACGCATCCGATGATGATTAGTCTGAGGCATTAGCTGAGTTTTCCGCCAATTGGATAGTGAAAACTGGGGTTTTCTTATTCGAAGGAACTTGAGTGGTAACTGTTGTTTTAGAACCTGTCGAGCATGATCGGGTTTTGCGCTGATCCAGGTTGGTTTTTGTTTTCTATAATATCTATGTACAACCTTTCATCATAAAATTGGGGAGTTCCTAAATTACGGCTCGAGCGTCTGAGTTTAAATTTATTACCAATGGTAGTGATTTCCTCCGACCAAAGTTCCTGGGAGGCTATATTGTCTTCCGAGGAATCAACAATCTCGTAGCTTGGGAAGTTGACCGATTTGTTCCGCTTTCTCCCGTAAATCCGAAGTTCGGAAATTATAGTCCCTGAGCCTGATAAGAGATGTTTGGTTGGGTGGAGTTTTTTCGAGCTCTGTCCTGAGGGAATGATGCTGATCGGGGAATCCGGCGAATCCAAAGTTGAAGCTTTGCCGTCTAAAATCTCAGTTCTTATGTTACCCTGAGGATCTAGAGAAGGTATAGAGGATTCTTGTTGGCTAATTTTATCCGGAATAATACGCTCTCTAATCATGTCTCTGCAAGGGAACCCGCCCGCAATCCACTCCCAATCGCTAATATTTGATGTGTCCGACGGAATTATTGAATATTCGTCACCTTTTAAATAATCTGCGTTTGATGTCTGGACTTTGTTGCGTGTTGATCTGCTTTTGGCTGGATTGGTTGAGGGATTAGACACTCTCGTCCTTGTATTGTTGTCAGAAGTAGCCAACTCCGTCTGCAGCATAGTCTTCGGACCCGTTTTTCTCATCAAATGTGGTTTCGATTTGGTCGTCTTCTTTGAACCTACTTCGAAATCAGGCTTAGGGAGTAATGGAAAAGAGATATTTCCCCTAAGAGACCGTGTAGTAGATGAATTTGTTTTCGGAAGTGCGATGTCAGATTTTCTGATGATTTTTCCGTCGTAAAGTTCTACCGTAGTTTTTGAACCGTTTATAATTTTCTGATTGAGTTCTTTTTAGAAAGGATTTCCACTGATGCTTCCCTTGGTTTTCCGAAGTATATGATCTTCAAAAGCACTTTGAAGGGGCGGGCAAACGAGATGAAGAAGGCTTCGATGGTGAGGGGTAGTCCGACTCGTACCCTTTCTCCATTGGGGCAGGTTTTTCTTTGGGATCAAGTGTCCTTTTATCCGTTTTCGACCTGGACGACTGATTTCCAGTCTAGTGCCCGTTCTTTGCTTAAGATGGATTTCCTTTTGTCAAACAATCCATCGGATAAATTTTTAGAGGTCAGTTTTTTCCAGATCGTATTAGGTTTTCTACTGAAGTGTATTTCGAAGATTAAGCATTTTAGTTTTGATTGAAAGGAAGAACGAAGATTCCAGTCAACTTTTGAGATACCTGTTGTAAAGTAGGTTTATGGTGTTTGCTAATGTTTAATTTTTACAGTAGGAAAAAGTTTTTCTACAAGGCCGTTCGAGCGATGGTCGCCGACTGTACAAAATATTGATTTAAAATTATTGGAAACGCAAAATAATTTAAAAAACTGACCAGTAAAACAGGAAGCGTGATCTACGCGGATAAAAAATGGAATGCCGTGAAGGTAAAAAAAAATCCTGAAGAAAATTGATTTCTGTGTTTGAAGAGGTGGATAATGTTGTCGTAGCCGATGGAAGTTTCGAGAATCTGTCGATACATAAGAAAAGGTATTTATTCTTTCCCTAACTGGAATCCAATGTACCGGCAAAATTGAGATTTATTTCGTCATTTTTTTCAGATAATGGTGGTAATTTGCTGACTTGAGTGTTAGGGATAATGGTTTTTGTATTCTTACTGGTATGTGTACATTGAAAGCAGTGTACCCCGTGAAGTAAATCTGGCGATTTATTTGAGGCCACCATATATACTGTGCGACGTGCTTCGTGCCGAATTTTCCTGGATGAGCTTCGTGTACGGTCTTCATAAACGAGTTTTTTAAGGTGAAGGGGATTACGAGTTTTTCATTCATGTATAATAATCGGTCGGATTTTTGAAAATCTTTGATGGATTGGTTTAAGTAGTGAGAATTGGCTGCAATCTAATCTACTTAACTTGGAAAAGTTTTAACGATCGGACTCAACATTGGGTCTTCCTCTGTTATTAAGGCAACCAATTTAGCCTTGATTAGGGTATTTAGGTCCAAAGATCGTTCTGGCAGCTTCAAATTTTCTTGGTGTTTTGTCCTTAATTTTCCGTGTTCTGATGAGATGGGAAAGTCAACTGCAACTTGCATACTGGAAGTAGAAGGATTAATTACAATTTGATTATTGGACATTTTTACAATTATTAAAATTTTAAGATCCTGTAGACTAATAATTGAGCTACAATTAAGAATTAAAAAGTATAAAAATGCAGAAGTGGATAAAAAAGTTTTTGTGGAATCAATGCTCGAGAAGTCCGAAGGAATACTTTTAGAATTACATTGTTCAGTTCTGTATTGTCTTAGATTGCAAATTGAAACAGTTGAATTGATTATTTTAAGAACTGAACTGACAACATAATTACGTAATCTTGCGTAATTGGAATCTTCAAAATTTGAACCAATGGCGTTGCATATAAATTCTCCGTTATCCGTTGGATTCAAAGCTTTGTAAATCTTTTTGATTGTAGCAACTACAAATTTTTTGTCGTAATGAGATGGGGATTTAGCTTTTCCTGAGGAGGATTTTGAAGTTAAGTCTGTAAAACCCATGTCTTTCCCTGCTAAGTGATTTATTGTAAAATTAAACGGTAAAAGACAATCAACCCATCTTTTTAATCGACTATGATATGTTTTATTTCCGTGGTTTGGGGAGAGTACTGAAAGGAGGGCTTTATGATCAGTAATAAACTCAAATTTTATTTCATATAACAAAGGTAATTCATATAATGTTCATCCTCCCAAACAACTCCCAGATTTTCCACTTCAAATGTTGAATATTTAGATTCGGGACGATTTAGAAATCTCGAGGCGAAAGAGACTGTTTTCCGGTCGTTCCCATGGAGCACCAGGACAATTATGGAACGCCTCTGCTTTTACTATCGTATTTCGCTTGACGTCAAAATGTGTATTTTCAGCAGTAATATTGACCATTTTTAATTTTATATTCTCGAATGCCTTTTTGTGTTCTTCATTCCATAAAAAGATTGATTTTTTGTTTGGTAATGGACTTCAAAGAATTCCGAGGGATGCTAAGTTTGGAACAAATTTGATATATTGGTTTGTTGAACTAAAGATTCAACTTTATTATTTTGGTTATTTGGAGTTGGTTTTGACAATTAGAGTGGCGCTTCCTGATTTAGATATTTTAAATTCAAGCTAATTTAAGCAAAAACTTTGAAAAAAGTTACATTTTGGCCATTTGACTGCAAAATTGTAATCGTTCAAAGTCGATAAAAATTTCTGAACGATATTTTTGTGTTCTGTAAATTTTCCTTTGAAAGCGACTTAAATGTCATCGAGGTAACAGTTTATTTTAGAAATATTTCCGTTTGTTAAGTCCATGAATCTTTGAAATTCGTTCGGCATATCGCCAAGTCCGGAAGAAAACCTGTTATAACTGATATGTGCCAGTTATGTCTCTGCCTACCAAGCTAAAACTGCACAGGCTACTGGTAAGAGTGTCTAAAGAAAGTTGACTGTATGCGTTCTTTAAGTCCAAGTTGGTAAACAAAACTTCTCTGTTGGAGTCACTTGAGATTTGCGAGGCGACATTATCAACTAATTTGTGAATATTTGGCATTTGGTACTTGTTCTTGTAAATTGGTTTATTAATAAATTTCGAATCGAGTGCTAATTTGATCATCGATTTATCATTTTTGCAGGTGATAACGATTGAACTAATAAATATATCCTCGTCACATTTTTCTAATTTTTTGATATGTCTTTTGGCTTTGGAACGGTTTAGTTCTGTTTTTCACTCTCAAGTAAATGGAGAGGAACACGTCTAACTCTTAATTGTATTGGAATAACAACGAGTTTGTTGAAATGTGTGATTTTTGTCCGATTTTCAATTTTCCGAGGGAATAGTTCCTTAAAAGTCTTGTATATAATACCTATTTCTTTTTCTTTGTCGGATGAAAAAAAAAGATTAATGAATTTACAAGTTTTCTTGTTTAGGTAGTGTAGGAAGTGCTTCTGCGATACTTCGACTACCATTTTTGTCAATTTATCGTTTCCAAGGATATTCCTCTCGTGGCCCTCTGTCAGAAAAATGCCATTCACTGTGTGGCCATCTGTTCGAGAAATTAGGTAAAATTAACTTTCCTGTGATGTTAATCGCGTCGTCTGCGAAACCACAGTGCAGCTCTTTCCTCGATTAAACCACCGGATAAATGTTCAAGTACGGGTCTCGCAACTTTAATTCATGGAGGAGTTTTCGCTTGAGAAAACTCACGGGGCTAGCTGAATGAACTTGAACATGGAGAATTACTTGGACTTTTTTCCTAGTTCGATATTTAGTAATTTCTTGAGTTCATTCTAATTATAACAATTCCAATTATAACAAATTTCGGTTGTTATTCCAAGTGCGGGCGTTTTCAAAGGCGTTTTGAGAGGCAATGTGATGGGCATTGTATGGCTGAGTTTCATTTCAAAGTTTTTGGTAGGACCGGCAGAAGTTTATTGCGCGTTGTAGGCAACCCAGTTTTGCATTTCAGAAGTAGTGCCAACTAACTATAGTTATAATGAATTATATAATTACAATGAAATAAAAAATATATAATCATAATGAATTAAATGCACCATTTCTGGATCATGCCAACCTCGCCCTCCCTTAAATCCATCACTCTTTAAATCTACATTTTAGCGAAGAATGATTTGGGATGGTCATTTAAGTTATCCCCTGTAGTTTCTCCTCTCCTCATTAGATGGATGCGTAGACAAGATTGCCATAACATATTGGTTTTTTTAGCTCCTCAGTTTCATCTCGAGATTCTCAAAAGGAGACCTGGATATAAATCGGAGTGTTCGTGCATTTCGGGAGCCAAACAGTCCAGCGCAGCCCAGTAAGAAATATATATTTTTTAAGACCATTTATCCACGGGGGAAAGAACCAACACAAGAGCTGTACAGCTCATCACCGCGAACCGCTGTTGTGCCCCTGTTTTAAGAACTACATGCATTTTTTTTGGTTATTTTTCTTGTCAATTTATCGTTTCCAAGGATATTCCTCTCGTGGCCCTCTGTCAGAAAAAAAATGGCATTCACTGTGTGGCCATCTGTTCGAGAAATTAGGTAAAAATAACTTTCCTGTGATGTTAATCGCGTCGTCTGCGAAACCACAGTGCAGCTCTTTCCTCGATTAAACCACCGGATAAATGTTCAAGTACGGGTCTCGCAACTTTAATTCATGGAGGAGTTTTTGCTTGAGAAAACTCACGGGGCTAGCTGAATGAACTTGAACATGGAGAATTACTTGGATTTTTTTCCTAGTTCGATATTTAGTAATTTCTTGAGTTCATTTCCTTGATTTTTGTAACTAGTTGTCACATTTAAAACAGAGTAATCAACGTTGTCGCTCTGTCCGGATTCGGACCAAGCATTAATTACTCCACAACATTCTCTATTTACACGGTCGTTATTTGCATCCGGTTGTTCCGAAGGATAATTACAAACTGTATCATGTACAATTTGACTATGTACTACAGTATGTTTACATTTTTATGGCGGGTGTTTTACAGTCTGGTGAATAGTCCACAAAATTTACAATATGTACAAGTTGTGTCTTTCGGTGGGCACACTACCAGGTGTCCTTTTGAAAATGTGCCGCCGCTTTTCATACAATTTGTGCTCCGTTCAATGTTTAAAGTTGGTTCCTTTCTTGCAATAAAATGATTGAAAGGTTTTTTTGAAGAAAATTCATTGGATTTAAAATTTTTTGTCATTTTCTTGTGGCTCGTTATTCTTTTTTCGTCGATTAGAGCCACGTTTAGTGCTTCTAGAGGTGGTGGAGTTTCTGTAACGAGCTTTTGTTGGATATCTGAATTTTCACATTGTTGACATTTTTGTATCCATTCGTCTTCTGCTGTGGGCATGTGGTACTTCTTTGTTATTTCAGCGAGGGCTCCCCAGAAATGCTCCAACGATTTTTTTTTCTCGGTTTCCTGTGCAAGATTTTTTTTCTTTTAAACGTAACATTCTTCGTCAAAACTCTTTTGTTCTCGGATTTTCCTTTCTAGACGAGACATTTTTTGATATTTCGTTCTGCCGTCCGATGGATTTTCGAAAAATGGTGATTGTGGATGATATCTTTCTATCGGCTTTAAGAGGTAATCAATGTCTGTGTTTTCCTTTGCTAATACTGCAAGTTGAAACAGATCGCTCCCCTACTCCCAAGGAACTGGTGGGCCCACCGTATGGTTTTGCCAAAATGAAGGTTTACCTCTTACGTTGGATTTGTTAATGTTTGCCTGTGCCATGATAGAATGGTCCTTTGTTACAGCTAATTCTACTTATGTACAACTAAAGTGTTGGTTAAAAGTGAATTAATCTCAAAGTTAAAACTTTAAAAAGTGAATGAGCATTCTCTCCGCCGGAGAGAAAGAACGTATCAAGGTCATAAGCTAAGTACTAGTTATATTAACTAACAAATTAATTATAAAGGTATGATTAAAATAAGGCAATTCACAAGAGATTGGTACCTATTTAGCAAGATATGATACTATATGAGTCCAGTGACGTTACTGATTCTGAATGCCAAATTGAAGATAAGCAAATCTTCAATGATTTGGGAAAAATCCAGGTCCCATCTCAACTCAATTCCAATTGATGTTTAACTAGTCAATTAACCGAAGGCTTGTTCGATGCTTCTATTAATGCTTCGGCCTTCCAAGACTGGGAAACTCTAGCTTTATGGCAGTTTTTCTGACTAAGCCTCAAAAGTAGTGCACAAGGCGGTTTCAAACACGGCTTTCAAGGTATCAGGGTGTTTCATTCCCGATTTTCCGGCTATCAGAGGTTCTTTTGTGTTTGTCAACAACCTCTGAGGAGCTAGTAAAAAGTACTTTTCTTTTCTTATAAAAAACTTATTTCCGTGTCTTATTTCCATCATGGCTGGCTTTTTCTGAAATGTTTTAGGGTGAGTTATACAGCTAATAAAAATCCAACTGCCATAGGTAAGTGTAACTCAATACTTGGCCAGTTGCGCTCTAATGCCACTCACCATTCAAACGCAAAAAATAAAGGACAAGCTATCTTTTCATCTTTTTGCATGCGCGGTCAAATCATCACTCTTATCGTAAAACTTCAATTTAGTTCCTGCTTAAATTCAATTTAGAGGGAATTATCCGACTCTGTACCTTCCGTCTATGTTTTTGCACAGGTGAGGCTTACTTTTTTTGAGACCAACAATTTTCAAAAATGTCAATTTTGTCTGTTTGTTTTTTTGTAAATTATGTACCCTGTTCCTTGTTGGCTAACGTTAAAGCTAAGTTGGAATATAAACAGTAGATTTGTTAATTCTGCACTTTTCTTCTTCCAAAGTGTTCCACTTCATTGAACGAGCACTGCATCTTTGTTAACATCAGTTCATAATTTATTGATTTCAATATCCAATAATCAATTTTTAAATTTAGTTTTGACAATTTAAGCGGTTGTTTACATTGGCGTTGTATTTGCATTAAGTTAAGACAAGGCATGAGTAAAGGTCTCAGAATGGAAACGACAGAGGGAAACGATTTCTTCGCGGGTCGGGTTGCTTGACTTATATTTTGACTTTGAAAGTCGACCAAGTGCAATTTTGCTACTGAAATTAAACGGTCAAGAAGTAATTTTAATTCGAGCATTAAGTCAAAACCAACCTTATTTTGTTCAGAAAAGTCAAAACATAGTTCGAAAAAGTCAAAATATAGGTCGATAAAGTCAAAACAAACCCAATTTTGGTCGAGAAAGTCGAATAATACGTTGAGCACAGTCGAAAGATAGGTCGAGCACAGCCGAAACATAGGTCGAGCACAGACAAAACACAGGTCGAGCACTGTCGGAACATTGGTCGATCATAGTCGAAACATAGATAGTGCACACTCTTAATATAAAGTCGAACATTAAGTCAAGGGTTCAAACACAAATTTACAGCATGGTTTGAACTCAAAGTCCTAACATAAAGTTGAATACAAGCAAAACTTCACCAAGAATTTGATTTGATTGTCGGATTTTGTAAGACAGGTGCAATTAGCAAAATAATCTAGTATATATGTATTGTTAAAGTTCAGTTAGCTAGAAAAGCATATTTGAAGGCCTGCAAATCATCTCAAAAATTAATAAGTTTTTTTTGTCAACGAAAAGGACGGAAAGCTGAAGAACAGCCGAATGAAACAATCAGTCCTCAACAAATGACCGCCGTCAACTTATTATAGCAATTAATCAGATTGAGAACCTTAGCACATACCCAGTTTGTAGAGAAAGTCGAAACAATTCTATGTGGGCAGAAACTCCAGAAAGTAGAAACATATCGAATTTTGGTCGAGAAAGTTGAAACGCATCCAAACTGGGTCGAACAATGTCAAACATTTTTTTGGGTCGAATGGAAACATACCAAAATTGGGTAGAAAAAATCTAAACCTACCAAAACTTAAACGGACACAGCTACTATTCGAGAGGCACTGCAGCTTCCTGAATTCAGTGTAGACTTTGATCTGATTTAAGCAAATCCAAAGTTGATTATGTTGAGCACGAACTTGAAATCGATTATAATAAGAAAAAAATGATTATATTGAAAAACAAAGTTGGATTTTCATCGATCATAATGGATGTGAGATGGGTCAAACAAATTTTTTTAAAAAATGTTTTGTTCAAATCTTTGTGGGGTCAGAAAAAAACAATCGAAGGAAGCAAATTTCAAATAATTGTAGGCCGAAAAAGTGCACAAAGTCGAAACATATCAATTTTTGGTCAAGAAAGTCGAAACGTATCTATGTGGGGCCAATTAAACAAGTTTTCAAATTTTGAAAATTGTCGGTCGAGAAAGTAGAAACATATCGAATTTTGGTAGAGAAAGTCAAAGCAAATCTTTTCAGCGTCGAACAGACGAAGTTTTGAAAATGTCGGTCGAGAAAGTCGAATATTATCTGAACTGTGTCGAATACAGTCGAACAGTTTTTTGTTGGGTATAGAAAGTAGAAACATATCGAATTTTGGTCGAGAAAATTGAAACATATCTAAGCTGGGTCGAACAATGTCAAACATTTTTTTTGGGTCGAGAAAGTGGAAACATAGCAAAACTGGGTAGAAAAAATCTAAACATACCAAAACTTAAACGGACAAAGCTACAACTCGAGAAGCACTGCAGCTTCCTGAATTCAGTGTAGACTTTGATCTAATTTGAGCCAATTCAAAGTTGATTATGTTGAGCACAAACTTGAAATCGATTATAATAAGAAAAAAACGATTATATTGAAAAACAAAGTTGCATTTTCATCGATCATAATGGATGTGAGATGGGTCAAACAAGTTTTAAAAAAAATGTTTTTGTTCAAATCTTCGTGGGGTCAAAAAAAAAACAATCGAAGGAAACAAATTTCAGATAATTGTAGGCTGAGAAACTGGAGAAAGTCGAAACATATCAATTTTTGGTCAAAAAAGTCGAAACCTATCTATGTGGGGTCAAATAAACAAGTTTTCAAATTTTGAAAATTGTCGGTCGAGAAAGTAGAAACATAACGAATTTTGGTAGAGAAAGTCAAAGCAAATCTATTCAGCGTCGAACAAACGAAGTTTTAAAAAATGTCGGTCGAGAAAGTCGAGAAAGACTAAAACTATCTGAACTGTGTCGAATATAGTCGAACAGTTTTTTGTTGGGTATAGAAAGTCGAAACATACCGATATTTGGTCGAGAAACTCGAAACGTATCGAATTATGTCCGATAAGTCGAGACACCAGTTTTTGGTCGAAAAAGTCGAGACATAAATCGAACACCTCAACGCCGGGTTGTTCAAACCCCCCCCCCTCGTATTTTTTCCGAGGAGGTACGAGTATCATAAAACTTATCCACGTATTTTTGTTGACTGTGAAAGTTACAAACAAATCAGTCAATAAAGTTTTTGTGTTTTGTCTGGCTGGCTACCGATACTACGACGGCGGATTAGTATCGATTTTTAGAAAAAAAAAGATTCGCTCAATTTATATACCCCAGGCTTAATCATAAACTTCCTTCATTTATCAACAAGTGACTGAATTCTCAGCCTGAGTTAGTATGCACTGTCCTCTCCGGAGGTGAGTTCAAAATGCTGCAATGTAATTTCAATATGCTAAAATGTAATGCATGTATTTTGATTATGCTCATTCAGGTCATCGTTTGTTTTTATTTTTAGGGCTAGCTTTGAGTGGAAGTGGCGCTCTGTATCTCTGTTCTCGTAAAGATGGCGTGAGCCAGCTGAGTGTGATTGATAAACAAAATGGAACAGTAGTGAGGACACTGGATACTTCGCAAGCAGACAATAAATCTTATTGGCAAATTCACACTCATGAAAATGTGTTAATGCTGGTAGAGCGGACAGCTGATCAATACAAATGTGTGCATGTGTACGAAAATGAAGTATATACATCATATACACTTCAGCTTCTCATTAAGACAGATAGATCAACAGTTTTGTGCGGAAGAGACTATTTATTACTGCGTACAGATAAATCCACACTGGCAATAGTTGATCTCAACCAGTCTGGATCTCAAGCCAAGTTCAAATCAATCCAGTTGGGTCAAATGGAATATATCGCTTCATTAGTGTGGATAGCGAGAGGAGATGAGGAGAGTGGAGAAGGATATCTATTTGCATCAGTAGCTAAAGGTGATGCAAACAATTCTCATGTGTATGAGTTGAATGTGAAGAGTGTTGTGAATGGTGCTCTACTGACACCACTGCAGATCCCATTCATGAACAGTTACGGCTCTAGAAACGTTTTCTTCGAATGCGCAATGGGAACAGATGCTGTTTTATGCTCAGATTTATGCGGCAAACAGAGGTCCAAGTACAAGAATTATGAACGTCCAATGAACATTTTGAAATTGGAGAAAATCATCCATCGATGAAAAGAGTTGGAAAGCAAAAACAAATACTTAATGGCATCAAACCTAGATGCAATGTAACATCAAATTGAGTAATAATTATTTCAATAAATTGTTATTTTCCCAACCTACTCAGCACAACAGTTCCTTTGATGCAAAGTAAATGAACTATACCCTGAAACAAATCACAGAATATCTATATTCAATCATGTCATTTTCATGAGAGATTTTGTTGCAGTTTAGTCGGTCTTAAAAATAAACTCCCCCAAAAAGTTTAAAGTCATATCACTCATATTTAAATTTTTCAGTTTCCAGTTTTCGTTGCATATTTTCATGCATGGTTAAACGAAATACAATTAATCAGGTAAGACATCAACGAAAAATCACAGATTTTTAATTTTGCGCGCAGTTGTGAACAAAAATATTAATGCCAAGCTTAAAATAACTCATGAAAATAACTCATTTATACGCCATTTTAAATGTGTGCTGCATTTAACGAATGATCTTTTTGTAGCATTTTGTATTATAAACTAACGAATATTTTGTAATTAAAATGATGATTAAACTGTTCATTTTCAAGTTTTGAGCATATTATTTTGTATTTTTCTACGCTTATACCTTTAAAACGTTCAATACTTTCAAAACTAAGCTTATAACTTTTAAAAATTCAAAAACTCGCCACTCAATACTTCTGTCTGATTAAACTTTTCATTTAATTTAACAGTGTTATTTAACTGAGTTTCATTATTCATAAACTAAAAACTGCAGCATAATATTTAAACTTCAAACTGGTTTTGACGGAGATGGCTCAGTCTCGAACTCGCAGTTTCACTGCATCCATGGAGAAGCGTAAGTCGTTTACAAAATGGGCAATTAGCTTTCTCTCTGAACTCGTGAAAGCTTTTTCTGCTTTCCTAAATTCGCAAGCGTTTTCAAAAACTTATGTTTTCGTAGAACAAAATTTTAAGCTTAGTCGTTTTTCAAGCAACGAGTTCGACAAAAAGCGAACTATTTTTGCTTTGTTTTAATGAGATAACAATCAAAACTCGATAAATTTGTTGCAATTGAATGAAACAATGCAATTGAGAAGTTTTCATTTCTTCGGGGTTAATTCCTAGCTTTTAGAAAAGTTTATTGATGCTTCAAGTAAGCTTATTCAGGTCGTAAACACAAAATATTCAATTTTCGCCTGCAAAACTGGTGGTGCTTAGATAATTTTGTTCCAATTTTCGAAGAACAAACGTTATTGATGCATGGGGTGACTCTTATTCAATCATTTTCCTAACTGAGAGTTTTTTCGACTGAATTTTTTGTGCCATTCGAAAAACTTTGTTTTCCGGAGCTCGGATCTTATGCACAAAATTGCCCAAAATCAGTATTTCTGCAACCTTTTGAACTCAAAAAAATACGGTTGAATCTGATTCGCTAATCAGACACTCAAACTCAAACAACGTTGATCGGCATTTCAATTAAAATTTCCGGCAGATAAAAGTGTTGGCCGAAATAACCAAAATTATAAAAAACAATTCCGCTGAATCTATTTCTCGTCCGGGCTAAATTACCCAAATTACTTGAAGAAAAAATATATTTAGACGAAGCGTCACATTTTGGTAACTTCGGCTATATTTTTATCTGTCGGAAGTTTTGATTGAATTGCCTGAACAAGTTGCTTGAATTTGAAAGCCAACCAGATTCGACTGCTTAAGGTCGACTTTTGGGCCGTTTTGTGCATACGACTCCGGAGCTCAAATGGAATTTAAAAAATAACACCTGTGATCATTTTTGGTAACGTTATGATGGCTCAAAAATTGCTTAGTTGGGCAATTTGGGATAATAAGCGCGCGATATATGCGTTCTTCTAGGGGGCGTTTAACAGTGCCGAAGTACAACAGTGCCGAAAAAGGCGGAAAATTTCAGAATAATTTTAACGCATTTTCTAAAGCGGGAAATTACTGACGCTAATTATCAAAAAAAATCACTCCAATTTTGGCGCCAAAATGTCTGCAACTGCAAATTAAACAATTATTTTGGGGCCAAAACGTCTAAATTGCAAATTTTCTTGCTCAAAATCTTTAAGTGTCACCGTTGAATTTTTGATTGCCGCACTTAATATGTAAAAAACTTGTTCAAATTTTCGGCACTGTTGAACAAAGTTTTCATTTTCGGCACTGTTGAACTAATGTTTATTTCGGCACTGTTGTATTTCGTCACTGTTTTACTGCCCCGTTCTTCAAACACGCATAAGCGGCGTATTGTTGCGTTCCAAAAGATAGTGAGACAAATAACTTAGTCGTATTAATAGGATAAATTACGTTAAGTTCAGCGCTCTTTAGGGTGGCCAGTCAATAAGCAGAATGGTCTAAGAGCAGAAGGGGTCCAACAGCAGAAAAAGAGAAAAAAAATCAACTTCTATAAGCTAATCGGTAAATTAATTATCAGAAACGTCAATCATAGCAAAGCAACGAACATTTCATGCATACCATGAGCAATTTAATCAGGAATTTAAAAAAACTTGAAGTGAATCAAAAACTTGAAGAAAATAGTCAATTCAAGCATAGTTCATTCGTGTGCTTGTTTTTTTTTACGATTCTAATAGTCATTTTATCAATTAGCCCATATAAAACAGTAGAATTCAATTTTTTTTCTGTTTTTCTGCTTGCTCTTGGACCCATTCTGCACTTGGATCACTCTGCTTATTGCTCCGCTTCCGCACTTAATATGTAAAAAACTTGTTCAAATTTTCGGCACTGTTGAACAAAGTTTTCATTTTTGGCACTGTTGAACTAATGCTTTTTCGGCACTAATATATTTCGTCACTGTTTTACTGCCCCGTTCTTCAAACACGCATAAGCGGCGGATTGTTGCGTTCCAAAAGATAGTGAGACAAATAACTTAGTCGTATTAATAGGATAAATTAATAAAATAAATTAGGATAAATAAGTAGTGAGAGGATAATTCGTAGAAAACAAGCATCGACCGTACGATCACCCTAAGTGATCTACCGTAAATTTTCTACCCAAGCAAGTTTCAATTTTTTAAATTATTTCGGTATAAATTATGCATTTAATACAATTGCTCTAATTGTAACTATATGTTGAAGTTTTTTATTGAATTTGAATTTTATTGAGCTACAAAACAGTTAATTTGAGGTTTTAATTGTTTTCCGATAATTGAATATTGAATGTAAGTGATATAAATTTCTCTAAAATGATATTTTGATAGTTTTTTTTCATTTTTTCCCCCAAATCGATTTGGGGAATTTGGTATGGTTGATCCAAAAACGAAAAAAAAAATACAATTTTTTTCTTCTTTTTTTCCAATATTTTGTCGTTTTTTCAAGCATAAAACTTTTAAGTTGGCCTTAAAGGGCCACCCGAGCAGTCAAAACTTCCATTAACATCCAGACAGTCTTGTTTTGGATTTATTTTTGATTGATTGTCAATAAAATGAAGAAAATCTGTTGCAATTAATTATTATCACCGTTTGCTAAGATACTATCGGGTTGGCGCAAATTTGCTACGCCCAATTTATGAAATCACGAAAAGTAAATTTATCAAAGTTAATTAAGTATAATTCAAAAATTTGCTAGAATGATAGATGCAGTTTAGGATGGATGTTTAATTAAAATGAAAGTTGCAAAAGTTTTTATCGATTAAACATCAAAAGCAGCTCTGTTTTCATAAAATATCAAAACTGGCCCCAACTTTATCTTAGCTCCATTTCAGCTCCTTGCAGAACGTAAAATAAACTACAAAAAAACTTGGGACATCTTCTAGGATCAATACGGATACCTCAATTCAATTAGAAAAATCCTCTGAGCCGTTTTTTTTTGCATACCTTACGAGTTGAAAAAAACTTTTGCGAAAATTTTTGCTCGCATTGTTCACGCGAAATCGGTTCAAATAGAAAAAAAATGTTTACCAAAAACGGTCTGTTGTTTTTTGAAAAACGGGTTCAAAAAAACTAAATTGGGAATGTCGCTAATGCTGCTGCTGTGGTTCTGCAGTGTTAATTAAACTTGTTGATGTTTTTAAGTGTGTGGCAGTGGCTTGATTTGAAAGTATGCCCTTTTTTTCTAGCAATCGTTTGTTATGAACAAAAACAATGTAGAATTTAGCTTGAGGGCGGTGGGCAAAAAAACTCTCTAAAAAGAAATTGGCCGGTAAATTCGCATAAAATTCTACGATTAATTCAACCAAACTTAGTCTTCATGCGAGTTGATTTTTGTCAAGTTGAGTAAATAAATAAAATGACTATAAATGGACGCTGCTCAAGTTTCAATCAAAATAGTGTTTTTCATTTTTTCAAAATTGTTATTTTTTAAACCAGATATACTTTTAAGGGTCTATACTAGTAAGGCCCTAGTTAAGCTGCCTGTAAACATTATTTAAATAACCAAAACTTTTTATCGAGGCTGATAGAGATGAATCTATTTTGTCGCAAAAAAAAACAAAAATTTATTCGGTTCCACATTAAAAAAAGTATTGCAACGCTAGAATTTCTTCGAAAAAAATCTCTACGGATCTAAACTGCAGAAAACCTCAATTCCATTTGAAAATCATAGCTTAGATTTTTTAAATCGAGTTTTGCTCCAATTATGACTGAACACTTTTTGATTTCAGAAGAATTTTATTACCCAACGCTTCGCTTCAATTATAACTGAACAATTTATTGTTTCAATTGTGACTGAACAGTTTTTGCTTCAATTGTGACTGAACAGTTTTTGCTTCAATTGTGACTGAACAGTTTTTGCTTCAATTGTGACTGAACACTTTTCGTTTCAATTATGACTGAACAAATTGGTTTCAATTATGACTGAACACTTTTTGTTTTCAAAATGTACGATACATAAAATATCTTTTGCGATACAATGCGTGCAAGTGGGGGGGAATTTTAATTATTTTGGGATAAAAAAGAAAAACAAAGAAAAACTGTCAAAAAAACACAACCAACAATATTAAGTATAATCTTTTATTAGATACCGAGCGGCCAGTAAGCTGGCAAGCCGACAAAAAGTTGGCGGACGCTCATTGAGCTGAAAATAAAAACATGAAATGTGCCACAGGAAGTAGATGTCATAAAAAATTTCAGCAATTAATTTTTCAAACGTTGCAATTTTGCACAAATTGGTTTTGAAGCGCCACAAAATACGGCAAATAAGCCATAAAACATAAGAACATAAACTTAAGCCATTTAGGCCAACCAATATTTTTAATCAAAAATATTTAGAAAAAAACCAAAGAAACTATGCAACGTTAAGACATTAAATTTTACAAGCTACATGAGTAATCAAAAACATATGCATTTACGATGAGATTTGCTGACATTACAAAAATTGCCCGATGTTGGAATTAAGCCAACAATTATCAGCAGACAAACAAAAAACCGACAATTCAAGTTTTACAGGAAAACGATTTCCATTTCATAAATACTGAAAAAAAAGTACAGTCGGGACTCAAAGATCCGACATAAAGTTACCACGGCAACCGAATTACCCCCTTAGGCCAAGGAAGAACGAAACTGAATGCTGTTAGTGTTCAATAAGGAGGCAAGAAAGAAAAGCAAATAAGAACTATACGAAAAAAATTTTGGGGATAAATCTAGTTACTGATTACAATTGTACTCGTTCTCACAAGAAAAATCGTTCTCACAAGTTTAATGATATAGTTCGATTTTGCTTGCTTCAATTAATATTGACTTGGCTTAGCTCAAAAGGTGAGACAATGTTAATGAAAAATAATTTGACTGCCATGATAAACATCTTGCGATGATTGATTCACAATGATGGCGTCAGAAAACAAAAAAAAAGAACTTGGGAAAGAGAATATTTTACAGAGTTCCGTTCAGGAGCGGATCTAGGATTTTATCGAAGAGGGCGGATTTTCAAAACATTTTCAAAAATTTTGACGATATTTTTTTTAGGTCAACCAAATTATTTTCCGAGCTCTCCTAGAGCACTAAAAAGACGGTGTTTTGGCCAAATTTTCTGCGCCGTAGGCAAATTTTTGAAAAAAAAGAGGTCAAAGAAGCCGTTTTTTGGGCACTTTTTGGAATTATTTGACAAAAAAATGTGTTTTTTTTTGCGCGCGCTCCCCCTTAAAATTGAGGGCGTCTTTAGAAAAATTTTAGGGGTTGTAGGAAAAAAATGGATTTCGTAAAATTACCAAAGGGGGGACCTTTTGGGTCGGCAATGGGTCGAATCCCTAAGGGAGCGTCCGCCCCCCCCCCCCTAAATCCGCCCCTGGGAATTGTACATGTTTGTCTATTTACTTCTTATCTAACTATCCGGCCGGTCAAAGCGTAGTCTTCAAACTCATTTCAGCAATCGCAGAAACGAACTTTCATTAACATTAAACATTTAGGGGAAAGAATATTTAGGGGAAAAAAATTTTGACGAAGAAAGCTAATTGAAGAACCCTGCTTTAACAAAAGAACCATTATTTAGAGTTGATGAAAGTTATGCGAGGAACATACAGTGTGTACAAATTTTAAACAAGGCTCAAAATATTTTAAATTTCAACTTGTGTTCAGTTTCTGGTTCTTTGTTTTCAAAAACTGCTTTACTATATTTTGGAGTAGATTTTATGTAATGAAAATTTTCCGATGATTTCCTGTTAGACACAGCAAACACCACTGTTTAACTGACAATTTTGTTGGGGTGCGGAATGTAGAAAACCCAACCAAATATCTAAATTTTTTTCCAAGAATTGAGACAGTCACTTTTGTCACTTTTTTTCTAGATAGCGCGATAATTAAAGATAGCGTTATTTGATCTTCAATTATTGCATTTTCAATTTACTGTAAAAATCAGAAAATAGGCGAGGATTTAAAATACAGGAAAGTATGTATTTTACTTTAAAAAATTAGCAAAGTTAACAATCAAGCTCAAACTTTTTATTTTACTGAAACTCCTAACCTTCTACATTGAGCTCATCCAGATAAAAATTTTATTGAAAACGTGTTTTTGACAAAAAAATATTCAACAAATGCAGTTTACTGCAAATTGAGCTGGTAAAGTCAAACTTTTCATTCCAATAAAACAAAGCAATTTCCTTGTTTTATTTTAGCCTGATTTAAATGCCCCTCACACATTTCGCCCCTCACACGTTTCGCCCCTTTTAAATCTAGTGGCACATCTCGCCCCTCACACATTTCGCCTCTTATGAATTACTGGCACATTTCGCCCCTAAAATGTACATTAAGAAAGCGGCGGTAATTAATTGTGTAATAAGTTAGGTGCGAAACGTGCGAGGACAAAATATGTGAGATTATTAGGGGCGAAATGTGTGAGGGGCGAAATTTGCCACTAAAATTATGAGGAGCAAAATGTGTGTGGGGGCGAAACGTGGGACATCGATTTGATTAGTTTTCCAGTTTAACATTTCATTAAATTATCATTGCAATTCGATTAACACAAACAAACCGGCTGATCTCTATATTTTTCCGAGTTTGCATTGTAATGTAGAACAAAAACTTGCACATTTTAATTGATATCATAATTTATTAGCCAATTTTTAAAAAATGAACTGACTATTTTCGAAGAAAGAGACAGAATGTTTTTGCTCGGGTGGTTTTTCCTCTAGACCAGCTTTGACTTTTTAACTAGCAACTTTTGACAGATTTTTTTTCGTTCGAAAAATTGTGCTCTACTGAGCTCGAATTTTAAAGTTATTTCAGCTGTGAATTTTTATGAAGTCATGGGGGTTTTAAAATTGCCAATTTAGCCAGTTTGGTACAATTAACGAGCGATTTTTTTCGTGCCGTTAACGCGTAAGCGGAGATGAAATCCGTCTTAGAAATTGTTCCAAGGTGAAGCATGCTCATTGGCTTACTTAATACTTTGCTATGTATTTTACTAAAAAAATTAGCAAAGTTAACAATCAAGCTCAAACTTTTTTATTTTACTGAAACTCCTAACCTTCTATATTGAGCTCATCCAGATAAAAATTTTATTGAAAACGTGTTGTTGACAAAAAAAATATTCATTTTGTACTTTACAAAGTGTGTAGGGGGATGCTTTGCATAAAACTCAAACTAATTTTTGAAATTTTTTATTATGATTTCTAAATTCATCAATTATTATAACTTAAAGTACTCCATAAAATTGAAACGCAATTGGAAAATTCAGGGCTTTGTCCTGATACAAACTTTGTTGTCAAAGTTCAATTCGACTGTTTTTGTCTTTTTGTAGGGATGGCAACTATCGATGAAATGAAGAACAGTGATTCTGAAGAGGATAACGGTAGAATCGATTCTCTGACAGGTTGGCCAAACAGTTAATAAACCAATTTTAAAATATTAGAATTGATGACTGTATAAAAATATCGTAATTTGTTCGTTTTGTTTCTAACATTAATTGGAAAATGGAACATAAACACTAACCCATTTTAGTGATTTGATAAATATCTGGCTTACATTTTTCAACCTGAAAGTTAAATTTGGCTAATACTTTCGGGTTGTTTTGTAGATATGCAAAAAATTTCTCGTGAAATGAAGAACAGTGATACTGATGATGATTACGATTATGTTACAGACGATTCTCTGAGCGGTTAGTCATCTAGTTAAATTTCAAACAAAATATCAACTCTAAAATTTAGAACTTTTGACTGCAAATCATATATTTTTTTCCTTTTTGAGATAAATGAGAAGATGCAGCACGACAAATGACTCATTTAATCTGATTTGATAAACTATCAACCTGCAGTCTTCAAAACTGATGTTAAATTTGACTGGTTTTGATTGATTTATAGCGATGGCAACCTTTGGTGGAACAAGAAACAGTGATTCTGACGAGGCTAACAATACAGATTATTCTCTGACCGGTAAGACATTGAGTTATTTTTAAATTAGATTATCCTTTTAAAGAAAAAAAGAATTTTTTACTGCATACAAAGCATGGAAGCACGTAAAATTTCAGTTTTTTTTTCCTGAGATTATTCAGAAAACTAGGCACAAATACTGATTCTTTTAAATTGATCTGATAAAACATTAGCATGCAGCTTCGAAGTTTTCAAATTTATTTTTCTACTTATAGGAATGGCAACTCCAGTTAAAAGGAAAAACAGTGACTCTGACGAGGAGGATAACGTGACATTTGATTCTCTGACAGGTTGGTGATACAGTTAAATTTCAATTAGAATAACAAGGTTGAATCGATAAAATTTATAACTGAACAAAAATATCACATTTTATTATCTTTTTGAAGAGTAAAATGAAAACCAAGCATAACTATTGTTTCACATTGAATAACTCGATTAGCAATTAGAGCTCAGTTTTCAAAATTGATGCTAAAGTTGAATGGCTCTTTGTAGTAGTTGGAACATAGTTTAAAGATGCCCGAGGGAAAAGAGCCCGGCTGCCTGAGGGCACGAAGTGCCCGATGGTGGCTCATTTGCCCGAGGCCATCTTCAACTATGTTCTAACAGTTGAGGAGTATGTTTTACTCTTTGTAGTAGTTAGAACATAGTTGAAAGATGCCCGAAGGAAAAAGAGCCCAGCCTGAGGGCACGAAGTGCCCGTAGGCGGCACTTTTGCCCGAGGCCATCCATCTTCAACTATGATCTAACTGTTGAAGACTAGGTTTTTACTCTTTCTAAAAAAAAATGGCGGAACATTGTGAAAGAGCCCGGAAAAGTGCGCGAAACTATGCAAATGATTTCTTTTTTAATTCATGCGTTCTAATATTTCATTTTTTATTCATGCCTTGTCGTGAAAGAACATTTGTGAAAGAGCAAAAACATACTCTTCTGATGATTTGTAGGGATGGCAACCTTCGGTGGAACAAGCAACAGTGATTCTGACGAGGATAACCAAAGAGTTGATTCCCTGACAGGTTAACTATACATTCAAATTTTAAGTAGAAGATCAAGCCAAAAGTGTTAGAAATTACTACTGCATATGAAACATCTCAAATTGTTCTATTTTTAAAAAAAAAAAAAGATTTAACCGATTTTTTAGATTGAACCGAAAAGTGAGCAAGAAACTTGACTCATTTTGTTTCGTTTAATAAACTATCAGCATGATAATTTTAAAACAAAAAGTAAGCTAGACTTTTCTTTTCTTTATTTGCAGAGGTGAAAACAGTTTCTTGCGAATTGAAGAACAGTGACTCTGACGAAAATATTGTGACAAATGGTTCTCTAGGCTCGAAAGTTTTATGCTCCAATTGCTTTCTTGACCTATCTGGATACAGTACCAAGTTTGTTTGCAATACATGCGATTCAAAACAAAAAACGCCGAGTCAAGTGACGTATGGAAATATAGATTTTAGCATTTTCTATAGATTTTAGCATTTTAGCACCAATCGCGATGCAAACTTCAGAGAGTTAAAATATTAATGCACCTGGGTTGTTAATGCAGTCCAAAAGCTGCATTCTCGGCTAGCTGAGCAAAAATTGTTTTTTTTTCTGCTCGGAGTGAGCTTGCTTTTTTTTTCAAAAAAAATATACATATTCAGTCATCATACCCTTAAGCAATCTATAATCTTTCTCAAAACAAAAAGGCGTTCCAAGTTTGCAAGGTGTTCAAACAGTAACAACGGTTAATTTTTGCAAAATTGAAATGCTAACATCTATAACAGTCCCGCATCCGGGAACTACTACTGTCTGGATTGTATTGCGAAACACATACGAGACAAGGACGAAGTGACAGACCAGAAAGGATCGCCAGTATCTGTGTGTGAAAAACACAAACGGGTGAAATACTTCCTCTGTATTACTTGTGATCAAACAATGTTTTGCATCACATGCACTTTAAATAATCACAAAGCTCATGATTACATTGATTCGATTGAAAAAGAGGAAAACCTTGTTTGTGTGAAAGGCAAATTGCATGAAATTTTAGAAAACCTTGAAATTCTTTACAAGCAATCTGCCGGGTTTTTGGAGTCTTTGAAAGCAGCTGAAGAACAATTTACTTCAATGGTTGAACCATACAAGAACAACATAGTTGAAATCTCCAAAGAAATTCTGATGGACGCTTTAGATATGACTCAAAAAGAAACGAGCGATGTGAAAGACTTGTTTGAAAATCAAAACAAAGAGCTGAGTGAAAGTATGAAACAATTCGAAACTGTTCTAAAAGAGTTTGGTGATTCCCAAAGTTCAAGTCGCGACTATTTGAGTGCATCATCTTTGAAATTTGGAAGCCTGATTTCTGATGGAAATATTGAAAAACTTGTAGAGAAGTTCTCAGAAGAGGTAAAATTACCGCTAGTTTACATCGAACCAGAAGAAATTGATAACTACCACGCTGAAATTCAGCAAGCGCGTGAAAACTTGAGAAAAGATGTGATAGAACTTCTGCGAACTTTTTTGAAGAGTTTTGTTTTCACGAGGATAAGTAAACTGGAAATAGATTTGAATAGTTCATCTAACGGATTCAAAGAGTTCCCCTGCCATAAAGGAGATTTGGAAAACGCTCATGTCACATCAACAAAATATCGATTCAGTTTGGCCATTTTAAATGGCGGAGACTTTAAGCTTCATACTTATACCGACATTTTAGCCACAAAACCCGTAAAACCCTTGGATTCTATCAGCTCGAAGTTTTTTAAGTTCATCCCTGGAGGAGATTACGACTGCTTGTACTTCACCAGCGCAAGTAGCTGCAAAAAATTTCAAACTAATTTTTCGATTAAGTGTCGCGCGGATCAAGTAGGTGCCAGTTTTTCTTATTGGATATCTTCAGAGTTTTGCATCCCAGTCATTGTTTTCTGCCGTTTTTCGAATGGTGATTGGATCACAGACTACGAAACAAGCTCGACACACGCTAATACCAAATCCCTCGATTTTCATCTCAAAATTGTACCCTGTGCCACGAAATTGTACCCGGAACAACCATATGGTTTTGCCATATCCAATGACATAGATGGACAAGATATGACACCAAAAATAGCATGCATATCCAAAAATTCGTTATTTTTGTACTCAGTTTACAGAAATCAGGAAATTGATTTCGGCCAGCGCCCTATCTACTGTAACAGGATGAACAGCAGCGAACACAAAGGAAGCTTTGGATGCGGCTTTTTTTCCCGATGGTTATTTGGAAAAAAGTTTATCTCGCTGGCCATTTGGTGCCTGGAATGTCAAATTGTAGAGGTTATCAAAATCCCAATTGAAGAAGAAAACGATCTACCAAGGCGACCTTTAAATCAAGGGGACACTGAAAGAATCTTTCAATTCAACTTTACTTCGGCGATTCAAAGCATAACAATATTCAAAAGAGGTCTCATCATTATGACTAAAGACGGGAAGTTGTATACATGCGAGAATATTCTGAGCAAAGAGATGCTCTATTTGTACCAGAAGAAAAACTGAATAAAACACGGAGATTGCATGTTTTACCGCCCCTGTTTTCTTAAATCCATTATTTGTAAGTCCCATTTTTTATAGCTTATGATTTAAATCATTACTTGCACCATTTCATAAAATTCAAAATGTAAATAAATCAATCATTGATGTTTTTTTGTAAAAGTTAAACCTGTTTTTGTATCTTGAATAATTAGAACTCTTTGGAGAAAAAGCAACTAAATTAATTAATGTTTCATAAACATTGAAGTGATGATGGCGTTAGGTAACTTAGACGAAAAAAAAACTAAACGAAAAAAAATCAGAATTTTCTCCACAAAATTTTTTACATTTTTCTCTACATAAAACGAAGATAATGAAAAAAGTGAAATTTCTCAATCAAAATTATTTGAATAGTCAGTCAATAAATGCAAAACAATACGAAGTAAGGTCCAAAAAGTCAGTTGATACTGATTCGTTTCGAACAAAAAATGAACTTAAAGAGTTTTTAAGCAACAGTGAAGTAATTATGGTCGTAGAAAAAAGTATGTTTTCTGTTTTTCTGGTTTTTGTTTTTTTTAAGTGTATTAATTCTTTTCCTTAGTTTCTTGGGTTCAATTTTTCTCATTAGCGCTCAAAAAATTTATAATTGAAGACCACTTTCTAATTTTTTTGACCAGTTTTGTGCAAGTGTAGGACCAGTTTCTTGACATAATTGGTGTTTCTTTAGCTTATTAATCTTTGCTGCTGCAATTTTTAACGACATATTGATAAAAACAAACTAATTTTTCTTAAATCATCTTTTAATAGATAAAAAACAGTTCAACGCCAAATGAAACTCAAGTACCACCATTTTTTTGAAACTCAAAGCAAAATTAGGTACCAAGTTAAAACAAATTTACTCGAAACAGGGGCAAGCTTACGTGGTGTGGGGGCGAACACATTCCCTTTTCAGGTTTACGAACACCTGCCAACCCAAAAGGTCCCCTTTTGATACTTTTGCAAAAATCCATTTTTGGCTGACCGACCCTAAAATTTATATTTCGGAGCCTTTGGCGCCATTCTTCACTGATTTTGAGCGCGTCATGAGATTAGAATTTAAATAGGGCCATGAAAAGACAATGTTTTGTCATTTTCTGAAAACAATTGCATGAAAATTTCGTAAGAACAAAACTTTTGCTGGTATTTGCGTTTTGACAATGCTTGGCCGCATTCAAATAATGAAAACACGAAGCTTCCTGGCTGAATTTCATTGAAACGTTTGCTCATATGTTTTCAAATGCTTTACAAGGATAGAAGGAACCATTTCACCCCGGAAAGCAGGCCTCAAGCTAGTATTAGCCAAAAATTCCGCCATTTTTAGCCCTTGACATCAAACGCGAGCTACGAAAACCCTTAAGTTTTTTCAGTTGGACAAAAAGCAGGTATTTTGATGGTTTTCATTTCCGCAGAATCGGTCGCAAAAAATCTGAGATAGTATACTCATACAAGGACAATATTTCCGATGTCTGGTCAGACTCTAATTACAAGGATAAAAAAATTGATACACTTCGGATGTTTTACTCGTAATAAATAAGTTTAAATTGTTAGGTTGTCCGCCATTCAGTTTAGTTCTGAGACTCAAAACGTAATTGAATGGCAAAAAACTATGTAATCTCAGTGTATCTCAGAGTTGAACTATTCGAAATGTCTCCATTTTTTTCCTTGAAGCTAGAGCCTGACCAGACCTCGCAATGATTGTCCTTGTGTAAGTATACTATCTCAGATTTTTCGCGACCAATACGGCAGAGATGGAAACTACCAAAAATGCCTGCTGTTTGTCCACCAGAAAAAACTAAGGGCTTTACTTGCTCGCATTTGATCTCAAAAGCTAAAAATGGCGGAATGTTTAGCTGAGAGTAGCTTGCGGCCCCTTTTCCAGGGTGAAATAGCTCGTTCTATCATTGTCAGTATTGAAACATATATGAGCAAACGTTTGAATGACATTAAGCCAGGAAGGTTCGTTTTTTCATTTATTGAATGCGGCCGAGCTATGTCAAAACGCAAATAATTGCAGAAATTTTGTGCAAACGAATTTTTCATAGAATTATTTGCAGAAAGTTGACAAAGCATTGTTGCGTTTTCATGAATTTAATTTAAACTTCAAATTAGTCAAGACCTCTTTCTACGCCACAGGCAAAATTTTGAAAAAAGCCTCCCTAAATATGCTCCTGCCTACAACCCATTATTTTTGATAAACATTGGTCAGAAACCGCATGGTTCAAATCTCTTATTAATCGCATAGTTCGACGCATAGTTCAATAATCTCGCATAGTTAAACTCACGGTATTTTTTTGCTGTTGTCTCAGAGTTAGCAGAAAATTTTGTTCAAAGCTCTGAATTGCTGTCTCGATAGTTCCATAGTATTTGTTTCCATAGTATTTGTTTACGTATGAGTGCATCAGTCCCGCTGTTTGGTCGTTTCCTACGATATTTTAAGATTTTTGCAATCTGACAAAACCTACTTCATCTGAGGTTCATCAATTATTGCTTGATTTGCTTGTATTGAATGTCTTAAATAATGAAATTTTGTGTTTTTAGGGTGACACTCAGCGGTCCATTTACGTTTTGTTCAAGTAACTTGGAGTTTGGTAATTTTCATTTTCTGGTAATATTTTAAATTTGATCCACGCGTTTTTGTTAAAAATTGTTGTTTAATTTGGAGTTATATGTGTTTTTTTAGCGTCTAACAATTGTAATCAAAATCAGTTGAGACATCTCTCTGTGCTTTGATTTGTAAAAGACCAAAAAAAAATCGTTACCTTATTTCCAAAACTGCATAATTTCGAAAACTTCCAAATATACCCTAATAATTAAGAAAACAAGTGCAAATGCATACCTTTATAAACAAAACGTCTCTCCGAAACAATAGAAAAACGATAAAGCAGATTCAAAACTTTTTATAATTCAATTTTTTTTTGAATTTATGCCCAAAACTTTTGTCGTTTATAACCCAATCAGTTCAGAATCTAGTTTTTGAGATTTAAATTATAGTTATAACAACTTAACAATATAACATTAATTTTTAGGCATGACTGAATAAATCTTATAGGACAAAATATTTCAAATTTGAAACCTCTTCGTCCAAGTTCTACTGCTTTTTTCTAGTGATGTTTGGATTTCGTCAATTTCATTGCCCTCAAAATTGAACAAGATTGCGCTTATCAGGGCAACACCTTGAAATTTTTGACTGTATTTTGTTTTCTTTTGAGTAAATTAAATTAAAAAAAATTGACGAAAATTAATTTAAAAAATTTGTGATGATTTTTCTGATGAACGTTTTTTTATATCAGCGCTATGTTTCAAAATCATTCAACACGCTATATAAAGTAAAAAAAGTAAATTATTTCGCAATTGACACAATGTTACATAGGCCAAATAGCAGGCCCCAGTCCAATTTGAAACTATTTCTTATGCGGATTAAACCTCCGCTTGCGCGTTAATAGCACGAATTATATGGCGCATTATTTGTCTTAAACTGGCCAACTTGGCCATTTTAAAGCCTATATTTTTACGAAAAAAGATCTCGGTTTGAAATATTTTTTTCACTTTGAGCACAAGGCAACAATATTTTTTGAATGATATCAAAAAAATTCTTCAAAAATGTCTAGTTTACAAATCGAAAAAAACACACCGAGCGTAAATATTCCGTCAATTTCTTCGACAGTCAAAACAACAAGACTGCTCGTATCAGAGCGAAAATCTAAAAGTTCCGACAGCCTTTTAAAGTCTATGAAGCAGTAATAACATGAAGAATTTAAACTTAGTCAAATAAAATTAAAATACTTTTCTTCAAAAAAAATTTGGAATTTTTGTGTAAGCATCACCCCACACGTCATTATAGGTACAAAAGGATAGATTTTGCTCCTATTTACAAATCAGTTCTGGCAAATAAGCTTCCTTGAACCAATTTGGAACGAGTTCTAACTTAACAAAAATTGCTCACAGGTAAAAAATATATTTTCGAATTTAAGCTCAGGGAAACAATATCTTTTGAATGACTTAGAAAAATTCCGTCAAAAATGGCTAGTTAAAATATTCCGTTACTTTCGTTACCAAAGTCGGAACAATAACGTCTTAGCAAATAAGTTGAGTGATTAGATAGCTATCGTCTCATTCTAGAAGACAATTTAGAACTGCCCTCATTTCCTTATATAAAATTGTTGTCTACACCTAAGCAGAAACTTAAACAGTAAAACGGACTTGTCTCAGTGGTCATTGACTCAACGCTTGAAATGATTTTCAACCAATTGAGTCTATCAAAGTTTTATAATTCGGCAGTTTGAAAAACGAATTTCATTAGAAATCAAAATGTGTAACTCTTTTTATTTTTTAATTTAATTTTTAATTCAATATTCATGTTCCATGAAATAAATTGTGCCATTCTTCAATTTGAAAAAAAGTTTTGAAAAATCAATATCAAGACAAAATAATTTTTTTTAAAACATTGTTTTTAAAACTTATAGTTGTTGATCGGTGCAAGGTAAAAAATAAAAGATTTGTTATGAAGATTTAACTGGGATCGAAAAACAGAAAAATCAGAAAAAACGTGTGAAATAAAAATTAAATTAATCAACAACAGAATTCGAGCGGGTTTCAGCCTCCTAACCCAACCATTTCAGCTGCTTCTTTAATTGAGTAAATAAACACTTCTTTTAACACTTACTATAAACCAGCAAAAATGACTTTTACCCATATATTGACATTGAAGACAAAAAATAAATTCAATTCCATGCACATTTTGGTGTGAAAAAAAATGTACTCACAGTAAAATACGAGGGTAGTTCGGACAAAACAAAAAAGCTGAAAAAATTGTGACTTATTGTTTCGATTAACGGTTAAACCGAGGAAATATGGCCAAGCTTTTGCTTGTTTTTCATGCAGAATCAGGTATCAGAATTGAATTAAAGATGAAGCATATAACGAATTAATGCCTTTCGATTGAGATTCATGTTCCATAACCTTTTTTTGGAAAATTTGTCACCACTATTGGGTGAAATGTCTTAAATAGTACACTTGCCTGACATTTTACTCGAAAAGTTGTCCCGTTTTGACTAATTTGACATTCCATTTCATTTCATATTGCTACTAATAAAAAAAATGAAGTTTAAGAAGTTTTTAAGAGTTGGATGTGAGTCGCATTTGAAAAATAGGAAAAGGTCTGTGTCGAGAAAAAACGTTTAAAAATTTTTGATTTCCAGTGTAAATTAGAGTAAAGAACTATAGAGTACAAAACTAAGAAGGGACTTCGTACAGTATTTGCATGAAATCAACTAAAAAGATTTGTTTTGATGATGTTATAACGCTTAGCAATGCCTTGCATTCCTCTCCCTACAAAGAAGAAATTGAGTAGCCTCAATTTTTCAGAATAAAATTTTTGGTTTTCAGATTACCAAAAAAAATCAAATCAGATCTTTGTTAGAAAAAATCTAAATTTAATTTTTTTCCTTAAACGTTTCATGTTGTTAAAATCATAAAAGCATCAATAATGAAAACTGCTTCAATTCTGAGAGACGAGCAGTCGGACCATTTAAGCAAACTATAACACGGAGGTGAAGCAAAGTTTCGCACTACTTCCTATGGAAAACGAATGCCTCTCACTAATTGCAGATTTAATGACAAACAAAAAAATAATACTTTTTCTCAAAAAAAGAACAAAACTTGCAAAAAAAAAACAAAATTTTGGAAGCGAAATAATTGCATTTTTAGAAAAATTACAGAAATCAAAGCGTTGCACTACCTGCAAAAAAGCGGTTTGAAGCATGGTAAATTCGGATAATAATTAGCATAATAATTAAATACAAAAATAGAAATGAAAGCTGTAGAAAAATTATTGACAGAACTGATCTACCAAAGTTTTCTTAGTTTTTTTTTTCTTGAATGAAAATTTTTTAAAAATAATATACCAAGAAGCGAGACAATTGAAGATTAAATAAGCATCAAAACAAAATCATGAAGGTGTAACAAAGCTGACAAATCTTGAACGGACACAAGTGTCTTCGAAATAAACTATTTGGTTGACAAAAAAATTCAAAAATTTTTTCAAGTTACCTCAAAAGATTGAACAAACTTGCTTGCTCCTCGAACGGCTCAAAATTGTACCTCTATGGCGATATATTGCAAAATGAAACTTTTTCAGCCAAATGAAGAGAAAACAAAGAAAAACGGAACAATGGCTCATATCCTGAAATCGGAGTTGGTAGAAATTTAACCAACAAATAAATTTTAGAAGAAACGAGCACTTAAAATGCAAATCTGGTCAAAAGTTGTCGTCTGTCTGCTCTCCATCTGAGCAGACAGACGAATAATGAAAATATTGTCGGAAATGAATAGCAGGACAAAAATAAAACTATTTAAAACATGTTTCTAAAACTTTTTGTTGTGGATCCGTTCTAGGTAAAAGATTTGCTATAAAGATTTAACTGCATCGATGTTTCTGATAAATTACCAAAAATTTAATCGGTATTTTGAATTTTTATCAGTGGAACAAAGTATAAATAAAAAAAAGATATGTCACAAGGGATTTTTTTTTCACATATTTCCATTGTGGTAACTTTTTACGAAAAATGCATTCGACCTTTACAGCATCGCATTAATGAATAAGATTGATTATTATCATGAAAATCTACCATCGCTGACCTATTGTGACAGTTGGTTGAACTGAACTGATGATAAAGAGATATTGATAAAAATAGAAACGCTTCTGAACCAATTTATTTCGCTTCAGCAGAGAAGGTACTCGCATAGATACATTCTCTTTAAGTTTCATACTAGCAAATTTAACTTCGATGATTTATCAGATCATCACAACTTACCTCATGTTTAAGAAAAGGTATCGGCATTGAATCTCCATGGTGTTTCGTTGGTTTTCGGAATCTTTATGATAGTTTATGTACGTCTGAGACCGGTTCCGATTAGTTGTCTGAAATTGGTGAAGCTTTTTTCTTGATTTTTATGTTGCACTCGAGTTTCATCATCGACAATGTCATTCCTTCCATCTATTGTATTGCCCTCTAGACTGCATCTCGCAATCTGATTGTCGCTTACAAGAGCAGTCCGTTTTGATTGATTATGTTAGATCCAGGATGTGTTGGTTCCACGTCGAATGATAAAGTTTGCAGACTGTGCTTCGGCGTCTTTGTTCGGCTTGATGACAATTTTTTTTACATTTGACGAAACCTATGATGATAGCTTATCTGAATTTCCGTCCGACAACAAAGTCTTCTGGTGTTTTCCCTTTGCTTTGCAGTCGTTTTCTATGCGTCGGTAGTTCTCGTTGAAGAAACGCCAAAAAAACTGATACAATTTTTCCGCATACTTTCATGGCATGTTTAATTGTCTGGACTGCTCTCAGGTTGTAAATTGAATTGGTGATTCCATTTTGTGAATTCCACACTTTGCACCACGCCGATTCAAGTCATCCCATCTCGTCCGTTGTCAGAGACTAGAAATTTTGTGTACTCCAAATCTTGCAAAAACTGCTGACAGATATATATTTGAAGTTATAGTGACTCTGTCATAGGTCGGAAATGCTTCGATCCAGTCTTTTCCTGTGACAACAAAAACCAATATTTTCCTTGTTCTTTGATGTGTGCCCAGTCCATGTTGATGCGTTCCCATACGTCTGGTTCGGAACACTTGAAAACTGCTTTCCCAAGCGATGGTCTGACCTTTTAACAGATTTCGGTTAATGAAACAAGTTTTTCCACGTCTTGTTATATGTCAGGCCACCAAACAACAATTCGCAGCGCAGTTTTGGTTGCTTTTTTTCCTAGATGCGTCTTGTGGGCATCGTCCATAACTTTTCATCTGAACCTCGGAAGTGTGAAAAAGACATTGCCCCTGAAGATGACGCTTTTTGTTGTTGACAATGATTCAATCTTGATGTGTGACTCAACTACTAAGCATTGTCTCCGATCACCGCTCTGTGTTCATTTGAAGACGTCCTGAAATGTTCAGTTTGATTGCAGTTTCGTCTGCGAAACATCCGTCTGCGAAGAAGATCTCAGTCTGAAAGAAACATATTCGCTCCGCTTTTGATGTCTCGTCGTCGGAAAGTAGTCTGCTCAGAGCGTCCGCAAGTGGGATCTGCTTGTCTGGCAGATACTTCATCTCATAGTTCCTCCGCGCAATAGCCCATATGGTTATTCTAGCGCAAAGAAGTTCTGCAAGGGTTTGCGAACTGTTTGTAGTGTGAACTTGCTCTTCATTAGGAACTGTTTCAGTCATGTGACCACAAACACGATTGCCAAAGTCTCTCAACCTATGATGGAGTAGTTACGCTCAGTTGATGATAACCTTTTTGAAACGTAGATCACTGGATGTCCTTCTTGTGAGAGAACACCGCCAACTGTCTGCTCTGAAGCATCGGTGGTCACAGTCACCTCTTTGTCAAAAAACAAGGGTTGGGCGACTGGTTTTGGACAGAGTTCTTGTTTGATGATCTAAAAGCACTTGTTGTATTGGTCTGTCCGAAGTTTTTTGAATTCGCGTGTATCTTGGTGATGCGCATCTTCTTAGCAAGCCTATTATCAGGCTTGATTCCATCAGCTGAAGCTGAATAGCCTAAAAGCTAATCATTTGTGGGTGGTTTCCAGTTTGACTTAATCTCACTGATGGCGAAGTACTTTTCTCTGAGTCGTCCATTGACGACCGTCACACGCTTTTCGTATTGCTCGGGTGGTGTTCCGTAGACAAGCAGGTAGTCCTGAAAGATAATCACGACTTTGATTCCTTCGAGTGTGTTCTCGATGCTATGTCGAAAGATTGAGAAAGAGCTCTTCAACCCTTAGGTTAATCAACACATCTTCATCAAGGTCGATTTGGTGGCAAGCGATTGAAAGGTACGTTTTTGCTCAAGAGATTGGCTTCATGCGAGCTGTTGAAAATTGTTTCCATGTCAAGTAATGGGTAGTCTTCGTCCATTACTGTGCCATTGAGATGAACTTTGAATCATCATTTTTTTGCCACACAACTGGTGATGCATTAATAACTCATCTGAGATGCACTGACTCAAAAACTCCCTACAAAATTATGTCTTGAAGCTTCGCTTGTAATGCTTCTTGCATAACCAGCGGATTTTTGCATGCTTCGGAGAAAAAATGTTGGGCTCCAGACTTCAGGTTTCACTTGGGCCTTGTATCTTTTGACTTCCGGCAAAACCCTGAAAGCCCATGATTCGAGTGCTGGGTTGTTAAGCATCGCGTCCAAATAGTCCGAAACCCTTGTTTGATCTCACAACCGCCAGAGGTAGCTTTGAGAAGATTCGACCATTCCATGTCAGGTCACGTATTGCTCTTTTTTGTTGAAGCCGAATTTTGTGTCCATTTTATGCTTCTAGAGCTCAAAGCGTTCCATCTAAAGTAGGTCCTCCAAGCTTCTTCCAGATGCTCGGGGAGATCACTATTGTATCAACACCTGTATCCATTTGTAATGGCGCCATCAATGACGAATCTTTCCCGTGCGGCGACCATGCCAATAAGACTGTATGAAAAAAACTTTCCTTTACTAGTGCCGTTCTCAAAGCTTTCTAATTCTTCTCTGAGAACTGACCCCCATCAGCGTGATGGCTTACTCTCCTTATAAATCTACTATAGTCTGTGTTGTTTTTGTTTTACTTAATTTGATGTTTTCTTACGAAGTGTCCTATCTTACTACTTGAAACATATTTCGTACCCATTGAAGAACAAGTTTTATCCCTGTATGACTTTCCAGCTTTCTTTTGGACATTCCATTTTTTTCACATGCAAGTTTTATTATTAGTTCTTGGGTTTCTGACGGTTGAATTAGCATTTTTTACAGTTTGATCCTGTAACTTTAACCTGGAGGCCCCAGCAAAATGCTGTGCTTGATTGCTAAACAGTAAAAATTTTGCATATTAGTTATAGTTAGACTTACGTCTGTTATGTCTGGTTTAACTCGACCTTCTTCAAACAACTTGAGTTGGGAATTTGCTGATATTTATACCGAGATTATCCTTATTCGTATCAACTAGCCTTCCGCATCAACCGTGTTGAAAACACACAAAACCGAGCAACTTCACGAGGTCTTCTAAGAAAGTCCTCATCTGAATCTCCTAGCTTCTGAATTGGCGGTAAAAATTTGGCTCATTCAGCATCAATTACATGTTCTTTTTGTCTGATATAGTCTCGTACCACCTTGTGGATCTCACTGAACGTCAGCTCACAAATGTTTGTTGAAACAAGACTCATGAACTTCAAGATCGCTCAAAAACCACATTGACTGAGAAAGAGATCGTCGGGTCGTCGGGATTCGTTCCGTCTGCAGCCGTGTTGATTTTCATCTCTGAGCCTGCTCTTCCGAGGAAAGCAATCAGCCAGGCCCATGTCTTTCCAGATTTCGCAAGATGTACAGAATTATTAGGGTTATTCATTTCAAGTTTCCAGTCCTGTCACCACTGTTGTGGATCAGCGCTAGGCTAGAGAGTCCTTATGAAATTTTTATTGAGATCGATGCAAGCGTCAACTTACTCATAGTTTGATTGGTATTGATAGTTGTTATCAGGGGAAAAAATTCATAAAAACATGTTAGGCCATTAGAGGTTTTTTTTTCTGTTCACGTGTTTCTAATTTTGATAGTTTCAAGCAAAATGCGTTCGACATATCGCATCGCATTCATGGATAGGATTGATTATTATCATAAAAAACTACGATGGTTGACACATTGTGACAGTTCGTTCAACTCAACTGTTAATAGAGAGATACTATTAAATAAAGAATCGCTCCTGAACCCATTTGAAACGCTTCAAAAGGTCAGAAAATTTATTCGATTTCTTTTCTTCAAGTTTCATAGTAGGAGTTCTCACATCAATGTTTTCTCAGATCATCACACTTATTTTTAGGGGATAATAGGGAAGCGCTTAATTAAACTTTGAAAACTAGTTATCCTTAGATAATAGTATATTTTCTACAACTTAGGAAAAAACGTAATAAACAACAAAAAAATCGAAATGATTTGGAAATGATATATCACTTGTACTTTTCGGATGATGTTGTAAAAAACTCAGCAAATTTAAAGAAAGACATAGAAAAGAAATTGACCTGTTTTTTTGAAAAAAGACTTGTTTTTGATTTTCAAAGAAAAACTCTCAAACTAATTTTCAGATTTTTTTTGGGGGGGGGGGTGGGGGATTTTAAGCCAGGGAAGCGCTTAGTTAAGGTTTGAAAAATGTTTTTCCTTAGGTAATAGTATAGTTTCTACAACTTAGGAAACAACGTAAGAAACTGCAAAAAAAACATATATATTTTTTGATATGATATATCACTTGTACTATTCGTCGGATGATGTTGAAAAAAATCATATAATTTAAGAAAACACAAAGAAAAGAAATTGACTTGTTTTTTGAAAGAATTTTTTTCATCAAAGAAAAAATCAGATGTCCTTTAAAGAAACTTCTCAAACGCTTTTGGAAATTTCAGAATCCCATCAAGTTTCACGAGACCCTCACACTTTTGCTGCTAGATGGTAACATTTGGCATCATTTTAACAGAAAAATAAGCTGAACGTAAAAAAATCAAAAGTCAAACTGCAAAGTTTCGAATTTGAGTCTGAATAAAGTTTAGGAATTTTTCTGAAAAAAAAATCATCACCACATATGTCAGAGTATGAATCAAGTTCTTCGACTCTTAAATAACAAACGATGACCGGCCCGAATTTAGTTTTTCCCCCTTTTTTGGTGGTAAAAAACAAAAACCAAGCTGCAGTAAAGTCACTTTTTTTTGATTTTTATGCTCTTTGTTTATAGGAGATTGTTGTCCAATATGGCTATTTTTCAATGAAAATCGAATATGCCGCAATTCTAGGCATTCATTTAGATTCCTTCCATATACCACGCACAGAAAAAGATTACTAAACCAAAACAAAACTGCTCGTATCAGGGCGAAGCCTTGAATGTTCCGACACTGCATTTTAAGGTCTATGGAGCATTAACAACTTCAAAAAATTAAATGAAAAGATATAAAAAATGATTTTTTTAAAAATTTAATTAATTTAAGATTTTTTGTGAAAACCATCCCCCACACGCCATATAAAGTACAAATTGATAAATTTTGCTCCCAGTAACAAATCAATTATGGCAAATAAGCTTCCTTCAACCAATTTGAAACGATTTCTAAGACGGATTAAATTCCGCTTACGCGTTATTAGCGCGAAATATATAGTGCGTTAAATGTCCCAAATTGGCCAAATTGGCAATCTTTAAGCCCCCATAATTTTATGAAAAGTGGTCACCAGGAAATAATTGTAAAATCCAATTCACGGCCCTATTTTGCGAACATTTCCGACTTTTCTAAATTCACTTAACAGTTTCAAAACTTTTTACGGGTAGCAATCATAGGGTGAGTATATTTAGTCATGTCAATTTTCAAAATTTTAACGTTTGTTGCTTTTTGGTTTGGTCACTGAAATGAAAAACTAACACTTGGTGTGGTAAACTTTGATTTTAAGAGACAAGAGATATCGTCAAACGAGTGTTGCAGAAATATATGAAATCACCAAACACAATAACAGATTATCGAAAAAGCGTGAAAACTTATCTTTGAAATGCAGTTTTGGAACAATTTATGACCATCCAACCGAATTATGAGATTTTATGGGCCATGTTAATTTGCATTTTTTGCATTTAACGCATTGTGTTTGATTGTAGCGTTTTAGTTTGTTATAATTATTGAATAATTCATTTTCTGTTGATCAAAATCTCAACTTGAGAACTATTATGCTAGCTAGCAGTAAGACTTTTGAAGCTTATACTCTTTATACAAAACACCTCCAAGTTTTTGCACTTTAATTTTGAAAACAGTTTCAATTTGATTGTGTTTGTTATAAGCTAATAAGTTATAAATAATTTTTTTCTGATTAACTCTCAAGTTTTGACTTGGCTTCTTCATACAGAGCTTACTACTTTGCCGGACGTTGCTTGCAGCACCCAAAGGTAAGTTTTCTAATGACCCTTCATTTTTGGCTCTAAAACTTTTTGACTATTTGCAAGAGCGGGTTTTTATTGGTTAATATCAAGCCGCGCTTCAATCAGAAGTAATGCTTGCCGCTGTTTCGCATCTAATTTTTGTCGCTGTATTCCTTTAGGCATCTCTTCATATTTGAAGAACAATTGAACGAGTTAATGGGATAAACTTCCGATATGTCAAACATCCGCTATATTAAACATTCGAACTTACATAATAATTATGAAATAATATGACTTTAAAATTTCAAAAACAACGGCAGAAATAGGATCTTTGCCCTACTTTTTGAAAAGGTCGGATGTTTACCCTAGTAAAGCTGTTTTTGGGATGTTTGCAACAATTTTTGGTTTTTCGTATGTTTGTCATATCGGATGTTATTATTGGATGTTTGACATATCGGTCTCGAATTGGTGAAATATTGGAAAAAATTAGAACACGCAATCAATCCGTATTTTTTTCCGAATAATAGACCAAATAAAACTTTATTAAAGCTGCGTCTGCTTGTACTAATTGAAAGCAATGAAGTTCGGAAACTGTGCATAGGTGTTAATTAGTTTTTTCTAAAACATTTTTTAGAAAATTGATTTTCCATCAATGATGACACGTAACATGTTTGATTCAATAATGAAAATCCTAAGAACGCAAATTTTAGAGAAATCTTGAAAAATTGATAAATTTGAAGTAAATTAGATCTATATCTTTTTTTTTAAAAAAGCTCTCAGACACTAAATTCTCAAACAATTTACTGTCTCAATTTTACAACTACAGGCTAGAAAATTTTGAATAAAAACTTTGCTTTAATTATAACTGTATCTTTTGTAGCTCAGCCAGAAAAATACGTTTTCGATTTTTTCTGACTCGATAGAGTTTCAGTTTGATGTGGGTCAGCTTGTCGTTCCGCAAAATTTGATTAAATTATTAGTTGAATCTTTAAAAATATATTTTTCATGTCGCTCAGGATTAAATCACTGATACCGGGAAATTACTTGCCCGGTGTATTTTTTGATGAAGCAAAAGTGATTTTTTTTTGGGTCGCCAGGTAGTCAAATTCCTGAAGGGGCCTTGGCATAGTTTTTTTGGACCTAAAAAACGTCAAAACTTCGTAAATTAATAAACTAATTGGGATATCTTTGAAAATGAGTAAGTAAATTTTTTTCAAACTAAAAAAATTTCAAAAAATCCTTCATTACATGCTATACAAATCTGAATTCATGTATAAATCTAATCGAACACGTGAATCAACAATATCAGCTTCAATTAGAATAGCAACCAGAAAAATAGAATTTCGGGATTTTTAAAAGAAGAATTTTTGATATTTTCTTAGGTCAAACTGAAAACGAAGCAGAAATAATAACTTATCTTAACTGGGCTGATTAGTTATTAAGCCGACGGCTTTTACAATCAGGACTAGAACTCGTCTGTATTTGTCTTCTTGAATTTTTTTGCTAATTTTTTTGATTTTTTTAGCAATGGCAACTTCCGGCGAAATGGAAAACAGTGAATCTGACGACGAAAACTTTACAGATGATTTTTTTGCTCCGAAAATTATTTGTTCTAACTGTTCGCTCGACTTATCTGGATACGGCACCAAATTCGTTTGCAACACTTGTGGTTCAAAACGAGAAACTTCAAGTCATGTAAAGTCAAGGTATTTACATATTAGCATTTTCATACGGGCAATTGGGATGCAAAACTTTTAAAGAGATGAAACGTTGTTTCAGTCTTCATAATCGGAGCTGGCACTATCTGAAAATTGAGCCAAAATTTTTTTTGACACAATTTGTTTTTTTCTGAAATAAATAAAAACGTGCTTAATCATGTCCCTCATTATCATTTATCATGACCTTTATGTAAGAAAAACACTCAGTGTATTTCAGTCGTCGCCACTTAAGAAAACTAAAAAAAAAATTAAAATTCAGATGCATTATGAGGCCAAACTGTGCATTTTGTGTATTGTAAGCGGATTCCGCAACAAGGACGCTCCCATTGTTCCTCTTTTGTTCTTTCATTTACTTTGATCGTTCCGACAAAGTTTTAACATGTTTAAAGACTTGTCTCTGGAATCCAGGAACATGCAGACACAAAATTGTGCGCCTATCCAGAGTACAATTTGGCCTCGTAATGTGTGTAATCTTCACAATTTTTGAAGTAGGGTTTATCAGAATAGAATCTTGCAGCAATTTTTTTGCAAACTGAAAATGCTAATTTCTATAGCAGTCCGGTTTCCGGGAACTACTACTGCCTGGATTGTATTGCCAAACATATTCGAGATCAAGACAACGTGACAGACCAAAACAGATTGCCAGTCGATGTTTGCGAAAAACACAAAAGAGTGAAATACTTCCTGTGTTATACTTGCGATCAAATGATGTTCTGCAACACCTGTGCTTTCATAGATCACAGAACACACGATATTGTTGACCTAATTGAAAACCAGGAAAGACTGGTTTCGACAAAACGCAAGCTGCATGAAATTTTGGAAAACCTTGATATTTCGTACAAACAATCCGCTCGTTTCCTGGGTTCTTCCAAAGAAGTTGAAGAGAGCTTCAATTCCATGATTGACCCATACAACGACAATATAGTTGAAATCACCAAAGACATAATTTTGGAAGCCTTAGATTTGGCTGAAAAAGAAACAAACGAGGTAAAATATTTGTTTGAAAATCAAAAAACTGAGCTGTGTGAGCAAACAAAACATTTCGAGCGTGTTCTCAAAGACCTTGGTGATTCACAAAGTATAGTTAGAGACTCTCTGAGCGCATCGTCTTTACAGTTTGGAAACCTTCTTTCGGATGGAAAAGTCGAAAAACTTGAAGAGAAGCTCTCCGAAGGCTTAAGATTAACGTTAGCTTTTATTAAACAGAGAGACATTTCAACCTACCATCATGAAATTCAGCAAGCGCGTGATAACCTAAGAAAAGATGTCTTAGAACTTCTGCGTCAATTTTTGAAGAGTTTTATGTTCAAGCAGATAAGCAAATTTGAGATAAGTCTGAATAGCTCTTCTAGCGGATTCAAAGAATTCCCGTGGCATAGAGGGAGTCTGGAAAATTCTCAAGTCACGTCAACTCAATATGAGTTCTGCCTAGCTGTGTTGAAAGACGGAGAGTTTAAGCTGTATAGTTATGAGAACATTGCAGCCGCAGAAATGGCAAAATCTAAAACAGGCGCTTCGTCACAGTTTTTTAAATTTATCCCAGGAGAACACAATATTGTTCATTTCACCAGCAAAAAATCATTTGTCGCAGAAAAATTCTCCCAAAAAAACGCATTAGCTACTTGTAGCTCCGAGGAAGTAGTAGCTCACTATTATCTTTATAATCCGCTACCGTTTATCATCTTTTGTCGTTACTCAAATGGGAATTGGATCACAAATTACGAAACCCTTTCGAATAATCCCCATGATTTTCAATTGTGTGACTCAAAACTTTATCCTGAAAAACCGTACTCTTTCGCGTTGCAACAGGACTGCTTTGAAACTATGATTTCGGTAGTTATAGCATGTATCTCAAAAGATTCGCTATACTTGTACTCAATTCAAAGAATCGAGGAATTTGATTTCGGAAAGCGCCCAATTAATTGCAAGAAAATGAAAAGTAATGAGCACAAAGGCAAATTCGGATGTGGATTTCTTCCATTCTGCTATAGAGAACGTTGCATTCGTCTCATAAACTGGTGTCTAGAATGTCAGATACTAGAGGTACTGAAAATCGCAACTGAAGAAAAGCAGAACGCTCTACCGGGTCAATCTCTAAGTCACGTGGACACTGAAATTGTCCTTCAATTCAACTTTGCTCCAGGAATTCGAAGCATAACAACATTCAAAGCAGGTCTCATAATTATGACAAAAGACTGGAAATTGTATACATGCGATGATATTCTCAGCACAAAGATGGGATACATGTACCAAACAAAAAAATGAAAAAGAAGTAGATGTCCCTTTTTTACCCTTCCTGTTTTTTTTATGATTCAACTAACCCACAAGTTTTCTTTTTTATATTTTTTTCTTTCAGCTTGCTAATCTTTACAAATCCAAATAAATCAAAATGTAAATGAATCAAAAGTGTTTTTTTTTTGTAAATCCAACGCTTCCTTTTTATCGTCAAATAAATTCGAATGTGGACAAAAAATTAAACAAAAAGCATAATAGACGAATAAACTAAAAAAAAAATTAAACTCTATTTTTTTTCTGCAAAACGAATTTTAAGAAAAAAAGGGCTAAAAAGGAGCTACAAAACTTTTTGTTTGAAACAAAATTTCAGCAAAAAAAACTAAATACCTTTTCAGATATCAGAAATACAAATCGGAATATTAGGAAATGTTTTTGAAATGCGAAATTTTATTTGCCCGGGTTGAACTCCACACAAGGGAAAAACTAGTCATAGATTTTTTTTCTCATTATATGAAAATTAACAAACTTTTTGAATTTCGCTTTCAACTTTTGTGTTCAGTTTTGAACACAGCAACCAAACATTTTTTCATGTGAGAAAATCAACAGATGAGTGGCAAGAATGCCACAAAAAAACTACATTTGGAGATTCGCCATGTAAATTAATATTCGAATTTCATACAAATTTATTTCAAAAACTTGTAACAAAAAAAACTAAAAAAAGCTTCTTTTTTTTGAAAATTCGATTGTTTGTAGATCGTGATCTACTTTTTGACAGACCTTTAAAATTATCTTCCTACATAAAACGGAATCAGAATTTTGTTCTCACAGAAAAACTTAGAGTTCTGACTTTGTTACTTTGGTGTAAAAAGACTGTGCCTGTACTACCATATAGACAAAAACTTCAGTTTAGCATGCAAGAAAATTTTTTCGAAATTGTTTTTTTTTGGTAAAAAAAAAGTTTTTGCAAAGAAAAAAGAAATAAAAATTTGCCCCAATCATGGTTTTTTTGTCACACAATTTTTATAGTATTAAATTTTGTAACAAGCATTTTTAACAAAAAATGAGTCATAATATTTTTTATATTTTTTTGACTTTACATAAGCTATTTGATTCAGGGCATCAGTGTTGAACATTCTCAGTTCTTCTTGTTATTAACTTTTTATGATGTAGAAGAAAAAGCGAATTTTCAAAATTGCTAGTCAGTTATGTTCAATCTATGAAAAATGTATGACTAGTTTTTTTCAATAAAATGTTTTTTTTTTCTTCTACATGAACAAAAAGTTAATAACAAGAAGAACTGAGAAAGTTCAAAACTGATACCCTGAGCATAAAGGTACTCAAATAGTTTTAAAGCAAAAAAAAATAGAAAAAATTATGACTTGTACAATTTAAAACTTTAAAATTGTGTGACTAGCCTTTTTCGAAAAAAATCCAAAATTGTTAATTTTTATGTGCAAAAAACTTTTCTATGCACAAAAAAGCAAATTTCTGTCATGCTGAATTAGAATTTTTTGTCTATATGGTAGCACAGACACAGTCTTTTGACACACAAATGACAAACGTCAGATCTCTAAGTATTTGTGCGAATACAAATTTCTGTTTTTGTTTTATGAGGTAAGATAATTTTCAGATCTGTCAAAAAGATAGGTCACGATCTAAAAACACTCAAATTTTCAAAAAAAGATGCATTTTTCAGTTTTACACAAACAGTTACAAGTTTTCGAAATAACTCTGTATGAAAATGGAATATTAATTTACATGGCAAATCTCCAAACGTAGTTTTTTTGTGACATTCTTTCCACTCATCTGTTGATTTTCTCATATGAAAAAATGTTTGGTTGTTGTGTTCAGAACTGAAGACAAAAATTGAAAGCAAAACTCAAAAGTTTGTTAATTTTTTAGAGAGAGAAAATGCTAGTTGTACAATTTCATACAACGAAGATATACTAGTCACACAATTTCGCACTGCAAGAAAAGTTTAGTCTTAGAAATACCCGGCAAGGTTCTGGCCGAGTGAATTGCTAGTTTTACTAGTGGCAAGTTGTATGACTAACGTTTTTTTGTCAACCTGTGTGTGGTGACCTGTGAAAGTTTGTTTTTATTTGATAAATCATTGTAGTCATTTAACAAATAATAGACACCATAACAACTCAATCACCTTTAGGTTCCTATTTCGTATCACATCGACGTCTATTCTGATTTTGTCTAATTGCTTTTCGTCTATTTTCCTAAAATCTAATTCGAATGGCTGAAAGTTTTTAATGGTGAAAATCAACCTTGCCATCTAAAATTAAAGTGATATTGTTTCGGACAATGAACTCTCAGAAACAGCATTTATTACATTTGTACATATTTATAATTGCTAAGAAGCCAAATATTGTATCACTTGCTTGTATGAATACGAATTTTGCTCATATTAAACTGTTAAATGTTTTATTAAACTGTTAAATGCACAACAACATCAGAGAAATCAACACATTACAAATTATTGCCGATTCACAAGTTTTGTTAATAAGTTTGACTATACAATTAATGTTTCTCAATGTTCTGGCCGTTACAATCTATATACTTGATTACCAAAATCTAGATTTTTGATTTTTTTTCAATTCAAAAAGCACATGGCGACAAAAGTCATAATTTTGAGCAAAAATGGTATAACCAATAAAACAATTTTTGGAGCTCAAAACGCCAAACGGCATTTTGGGTAAACTTATTGACAGTTTGGCTTACTAGCTTCAAAATGAAAGCAACCTTCGTTGTGAAATTAGTATTTGAAATTTGTTGAAAAGAAGTTTTTTTTGGACATTGGACGTGAGGGATTGAGTTTAAAATGAAATCCAAACCAGAACCTTGATGAAACTAAAATCGTTGATCTGGTGTTTGCGTTAGACATAAATTTTTCTGTTTGATGACAAAACAGCATTAATATGACTAAATTTAGTTTTTTTGCCTGTAGCTCAAAAAGATCGTCCACTTTGATCGAGTTTCCAAGATCAATAAGCATACACTTTTTTTTGTCGGTAACTAAAATTGGAAAGTCAGCTGGCAAAAAAGTTCAAGAATTCCGTGAAAAACCTTCCACACAATGTTGTCTCAAAAACAAGCAAATATCAAACAATCTAGGTAGAGGAAAAATCAATAAGTGGTTCATTAAAACATGAAAAAATTTTATATAAAACACCTTGATTTATTTTAAATGACCCAGTAACACCTATGTGCATTAAAAGAGACTAATTGGTAAAAATACTGTTTAAAGTTTGCTCAAACCGGGACCAAACCCTTTTTCTCTGAACGCGTTTGAATGATTTTAAGTAGTTTTTTTTATAAAACACAAAAACAATTTTCAACAAAGTCAACAAAAGTATAAATTTAAGCATTATGAGTCCTTTAATGCTTTCTTTGAGCCAAAAAGCTTGCTCAAATTTGTACGACATTGACTTTGAGCGCGGATTTACACATATGAAAAAGCGTAATTCAAATTTATAGCGCGCATTTATTATTCGAAGTTCGCAACTTCCAAACTATCGCAATCTGAAAGAAACTGCAAGTCAAACAACTTTTTATTCATGAGCTCAAAGGATCAAAAACTTTCTAGTGGTGTGATAAAATCATGCACTCTTCCATGAAAAAACGGACACGAGCATAAAATCTTGTCATAATTAGTCAACTCGGACCAAAACAGTTAATAAAAACGGATAAATAGTCAAATTTGCGCTGAGGTAAAACTGCACAGTTAATGCGTTTAGAAAAAAATTATTATTTGCTCCGCTTTCTGTTTAATATGAAATAAATCATAACTCTTTTTCATCCACCACCCATGTTCCCCCGCCTGTAAGATTTTTTGAAGTAACTTTTTAGTTCACAATGTCATTGGCATGTGTACTACTTACTGTTACAGAAATTGACATGGGCATTATTTAGGCTATTACAAGAATGCGACTAACTGTTTCAAATCAGGCTAAATTGTAAGAAATGAAAAACATTTTAACAACGCTCAAACAGGGCACAACCTTAATTACTCTGTATGCTTCTTGATGTTTCATTTACTTTTTCTCTGTAAAAAAAATCAAATTTAATTCTGAAATAACCTATGTAAAAGTTAAAAACACTGATGTTTTGAGTTCATTTATAAAAGTTTCTCTCACATGCAACCTATTTCATGTTACGTTACGATGTTTTGGGAGTTGCTATTTTTTGGTATTAAATGGGCTCTTTTCTATTGCGCGCTAATTCATTGCGCGCGTACATAAAATATACATAAAAATTGATGCATGAGTTCAAGGCTCTTTCTGATGGCTTGAAAATTTCAAGCACTGTTTCATAGAAGTCAAAATTGGTCTGAGAAACGAATACAGACACGAGAAAAATTGTTTTCATTCATGTCAGTTTGTGATATGCCAATTTTGGTAAAATTCAAAAATTGAATCACAGAAAAAATGTAAAACATAAGTATAAACATTTGTCATTTTTCGTCAACGTGGACAAAAAAACAATCCAGAGAAATTGAAAAAAAAAAACATTTAAATTTTCAACTAAAGCACACAGGAGATACATTCTGCAAAAAAAATCAGTGATGTGGCAACTAGCCGACAATCTTTAAGCAGGTATCAACTGAATCGAAAAAAAAATGAATTTTTGTTTAATTTTTTTTAAAAATCTTTCAAGTCCCCCTGCAAATAGAATTAACAACACTTAAACTTGCAACTACCATGAAAATTTTCTACACCACAAGCAAAATCCGTAGTGGCAATTTAGCTGACCACACTCCAGTGAACATGTTTCTCAATTCATTTTTCTCGGAGTTTTTGATACGGAAAAAAACAAGGTCCGGCCACGACTCCAACCCCAGACCTTAAGGTACAAAGACAACTGATTTACCTCCAGGCCAAGGGGGGAAGCAACCAGTAAGATGTTAAGAGAAGAGAAGTGAAAAAAGTCAGCTGTCGAGTCAGCAAGTGATTCAATTTATTTCAAGTTAGTTGTTAACTAGAAAAAAAGGCCATATTCCAGTTTGATAACGCTTGCTTATCGCAAGCGTAATCATTGAGTTTAAAACTATTTTCTCAAAGTCAGACCGCAAAACTATCGTAAAGAAAACTGAAAACCAAACAGGTTATCATAATAATTAGGAATACTTAAACGCACTCTCCTTAACAAAACAATGAAGCAAAGCATAAATTAAGTCTAAAATTCAACCAGAAAGCACATATAAAGTCTTAAAATTATTAGCCTACGTAATTTTACTAAAATTTTTATCATAATTCTTGATATAAAATGGATACGCAAAATTTAATTGTTTTAAATGAGAGTTTGGTTCTTTGTACTAAAGCACGATCAAATTTTCAGCTTAGTTGCGATAGATAACCATCATAAAAGACCAAAAATTATTTAGAACCCAGAATTTTTCTGGAGTTAAAACAAGATGCGTCATAAACAATACTCATTTTGAAAATGTTATATTAAAAATTGAGACGTCTCAGCAAGCTTAAAACATAGAAAAAATTGCAAACTACACCAAATGAATAGGCCCAATTTTGCTGAAATCTTGCCAGCTTTTTTCAAACTATTATTGATTCAACTTAACTGATTTTTTGATACGCGAAACAAAAAAATGAATTACAAATATGCAGAAAGCAACGAGTAAATTCCATAGAAGCAAAGCGGATATTTGCGATTCTAACATGAATCAAAATTCACGTTGAAAAAATGTCTTCTGCAAAACAAATTCCTAATGAATAGTCGTATAGTGTACTCTACAAACTATCGAGATCCCATTGTCGAAATCTTTCACAAGTTCGATAAGGTAAAATCAATCATTAAAATGGAAAAAACTGATTTTGGTTCGATTTTGAAACCAGATAAAAATATAACTATGAAGAATATTTCCAAATTGCGCTTCAAGTAGACCAAAAAATTATAAGCATAGATCGTAAGTTGCTTAAACTTTTTATGAGTGATGTCAAAAGTAAAATATATCAAAGCGTTAGAAACATGACGAAAAAATTATTGAAACAAAAATCAAGTTCATCAAAACTATTGTTAATTTTTTTTCAGTTCCGTTCACTTATCCGTGGAATTGAAAGCAATTCCACACATTACCCGAAAATAATTGCAGATATAGCAAAACTCAAAGTATCTATTTAGATGCAAAAAAATCTAAAACGGAATCTAAAAGACTTCCAGTTGAGCAGTTGAACTTAAATTGAGATAAAACATTTAGCTAAATTCATTACGTGACGCATTTGCAGACGGATGAAACTAAAATCACACAAAATTGGCATCAAGTTTCAGTAAATAGCGTTTAAAAATTCTTTTGAAGTATCTATCAATCTCTAAGTCAGCGTTGAAACCAACAGAGTTTGGAAAACAAAATTAAGAAAAAAATGAAGTAAAGCTAGGCCAACGCAATATCATGAAAACACATTAAAATGAAAATTAAGTCGAAACAAAATAAACCCTGAGCTCGGTTGCTATATATACAATTTTCAAAAGTATACATAAAGAATTAAGCCTGCAAATGCTACCTGAGCATTCGCCAAAAAATATCTCGAGTGCAACTCTGAGTAAACTTGAGCCGAAATTCAGAAAACAGAAAATAGCAATCGAAAACAGCTTGAGGAAATTTCTATGAAGATCCGAACAGGATTCCAACTTTCTTGTTTTCGGAAAAATTCAGATGTAACCTTTTTCTTCTGTCCTCCTCTTTCACGTTAAAAGTGTCATTTGAAAAAATAAAATGTTTCATAATTTATATTTTTGTTAAAAAGATTTCAAAAAAACTACACAACTCCCCGCCTCAAAAATTTTATTCGTACAAGCTACCAAATAAGTCGAAAAAAGAACGACCAAGTTGAAAAAACTATATTTTCAGTTAAACAACTGCCCGGACTAGAACCCTTGGCCTTTGATGTCTCAAGTAACTGCGTTACTTTGGCGCCAAGTAAGCAAACAAGCATAGGACTTGAATTCATTAACAGCCAAGTAACCGTCCCATGCGCGACTTCTGTCAACAAAGTAGTTAACGTGAAAAAAATAGTACACGGTTTCAGCTCAACTGCTTATCGCAAGCGTAAAAACACGATAGAAATTTCCTCTGACCTTGAAACCTTGCACTAGGCTTTAAATGAGCAAAACAATCCTATATTTTCGTGAGTTGTCACAGTAAAAGATGTTGTATGGAATTTCTTCCATACAAGTCATATAAAACACACTCACCTATTCCTCTCTATAAATCCACCTCCGCCTTACGGCAGTTCAATCAGGGTTCTTCCAAAACGGTGCTCAAAATAATTGTTACAAATACTCGCCAACATTGATGACAAATTTTACAAAAATTATCATTCAAATCAAACTCAAAATTCAAACTTAACGTAATCTACACTTAATCACAAAACAATGTTAATCCACACAAAGGAAAAATTAATCAACGACAAAATCATAATTGTTTTATAATCAGTCCAACCGCTTTTAGCCCTTCAACGCTTTGCTTGACGCGTTACAGTACTGACGCCTTCCACGAAAGCTGTTCGGAACAATACATTCGCGTTATTGAACAGTCCGTCTTTAAGAGAGACGACTATAAATTGCGAGGACTGAAACTTCGTAGCAATAAGCCGTCCTATGTTCTGGGTGTGACTAAGATCCAGTGCTGAGTCTATCTCGTCCAGAATGTACAATGGCGCCGGGTTGAATTTGAGCATGGCTAGGATGAGTGAAATTGCGACGAGTGACCTTTGACCTCCAGATAACTCAGTCAGACTTTCCTTCCAGACTGTGCCGAACCTGAGATAAGAACTATGCTTAATGCTATAAATGATTAAAATATATTTCAAGAAATGGGCATCATTTATTTAATGTTTACAATGCTTGGTCGAATTTCTTATGCATTTAGGCCGAATTGAAAGAAACTTCCTTCTTAACTAGTCTCAGAAGATTACATTATAACTTTTTTTTACAAAATTAAAAAAAAAAACACTGATCAATTCATTTTCATAGGGCATTCTCGAGAAAATAATCACTTCAATTAACGCCAAAAACACTTGCGGCTACTTTGATTGACGATTGAAAAAATTCAACCTGCAGCGGATCTCCAGCCCATCCAATTCCGTTTGACCCGCCGGGGTTTTCAACTCGGCAAAAGCGTAATCCAGAAGAGTGCTGAGAATGACTCCGAAGTCCTTGTTCACTCTGGCTATGGCCTCTTTCAGCGCCTTCCGCTTCTGCTCATCCAGATCTGCCATCGTTCGCTCCAATTTCGCCTTGTCTTTCAACACCGTGTTCTTTTTCACCTATTTATAAAATGCTCCATTAATAAATTCGTTAAATATCTGACGATAGTTCCGATCAACCGTACAGCCCCCCCCCCCTAGCATGTCCCCCTAGCCACATAATAGTTTTGAAAATTAATTCTGTATGATGAATGCATTTCGAATAAACACACAAATAAAATTAGTTTCTGGTTTCACAATTTTCATGTATGATTTGAATGTTAATAATTAATTAACTAAATTGTTGTATTTTCAATAAATTGACTCTCATAAAACTGTAAATTTTGTATAAATCTCGGCTATACTAAAAGTTATTTCCTGAAAAAACCATATCCCCCCTCCCACCTAAATCGATTGGTACTGTACGATTGATCCAGATAATTCTCAATTCTGAATGATTGGAGTATTTTGAATGCAATCGTAATTAACAGCTACCATCAATTTTACAATGGTAAATTTTTGCTCCAATAAAATTAAGTTCCATAGCAGTAAAAGTGTTCGATTTTAATTATAATTATAAGGGTGATATTTTTTCAGTTTTCTTTTTAACCTAAGGTTGAAGGCATACAATAGCTATAACTACTCTATTATAATTATGACCGATGTTCAAAATTGGCTATAAACAAACTATTTCACTTTTTTGCTTACCTTATTTCACAACTAGCATCAATTTAGCAATGGAGATTTTAGCTCCAAAAACGTCACTTAACGGAATTGCATTAAAAAGTTTTCATTTTTTCATTTTCATATTTAACGGAAATTTTATCCTAAACTCAATCCTCAAACTCTTTCCTGCATAATTCAGTTTATTCACACTAATTATCGCCTTTCAGCACCTTTCTCTTCTGCTAGTCCATATAACAAGCTTGATTACGACCTTAATCAAATTCAATCATGCGTAATTGAAATTCTATCTTAAATTTGAGATAAGCCTGATATGGTGCAGCAATATATCGTGCCAAAATTTTAAGTACCCGGGTTGAAGTTGTGGTTTTATGATCAGACGGTCGCGACCAAGCTTTGGTATGCTCTGACTGCCGGGACCGAAATTGGATGTTTCCAGACTGCCGCGACCAAAATTGGATATTTCAGAATGCCGCGACCAACAAAATGTGGTATTTCTAGACTGCCGCGACCGAAATTGGATATTTTCAGACTGCCGCGACCAACAAAATATGGTATTTCCAGACTGCCGCGACCGAAATTGAATACTTTCAGACTGCCGCGACCAACAAAATGTGGTATTTCCGGACTGCCGCGACCGAAATTGGATGTTTTCAGACCACCGCGACCTAAATTTGATATTTTGAGACTTTGCGGACCGAGGCAATGTTGACGCGACCGAATGAAAGTTAACCGCGATATATTCAAATTTAAATTTTTCTCGTTGGGTGGACGAGTAATCTCTTAGAGATTCAAACCCCTGATAACCCAAAGGGCCTCCTCCAGAAAACCTTAGACCCGTCCAGATATAACGTTCTTCAATTTATGCTAGTTGATTTAATTCATTGTTTCTTTTTTTAAAATAATTGTATATGGTTCTCAAAGCGTCTTCGGCGTTTTGAAAACCACACTTGGGCTTGATCTCTGGTTACTCCCGCATAGACTCAGTCAGTTAGCCCCCAATCAGTTCTACTGATGATAGAGAGGCTTCAAGGGATGGGACACAGTTAGTAAGAGCAGTAACCGGAAAGTGAACAAGTTCAAATTTTATTTTTGAAACCGAATAGGGATGCCTACGACTAGCGAGTTTCAGAAATTTTGAGTCATGAATTTGAACTATTTTCTTACTTAATTTGGTTTTATACCGACTACCGAACAATCATTTTAAATATTGATGCAGAGCTTGGACCTTATGTCATTAACCTGTCTAGACAATGCCATGAATCTGCTGCTTTATGTTCATTCACACTTTAATATTTTTTTTCCAATGTTTTCAGATATATTTTTCCCTTTCTTTGAAGATCTCAAATTTCGTATTTCATTTGATAAATTTGATCGACAAAAACAAATTCTTAAAATTTCACCAACCTTAAGCTCCTCGCAACTTGTCTCCGCCTCTTCAAGCATACTCATCGCTCTCATGTTTACCTTCATCGAAAGCGAGTCTTTATCCTTCTGAAGTTTGGCCAAGTTAGCCCCAATTCTATTCATATCAGGCATGGAAAAATCAAATGCCGAATTAGCTTGTCCGAAATACATACACTCTTTCGCTACCCAATCGTTTTTGTTTTTCAGCTGTTCGATTCGTTTCTTGGCATCTTTTCCCGCTATTTCAATCGACTCTAATTTATTTTCCATCTGCTGTGCTTCCAACTTATTAGCAGTTATCCTGTCGGTTAACTTTTGCATTTCTTTGTACTTTTTCTCCAACTCAAGATTAGCTTTTTTCAACGCTTCTTTCTTTTCATCGTAACACTTTTTCGCTTCAAAACTTTCTCCTTTCGCTTGGTTCAAATTTTCTCGCGCCAAATCGACCTCTTCTTTCAGTTTCTCTGCCTCTGCTTGTTTAGTTTCTAACTCTTCTTCATTCGAAACGATCTCTTTTTCAATCGCACTAATTTCAGCTTTCAAGTCCAAAACAGCGGCCGACATTTTATCATATTCAGTCAACACATTCTGCAGTTTAGACGATGCTTGTTTTTGGCGTTCGATCGATTTTCTCATCTCGTTTTGCTTAACTTCTGCTTCATTTTCAATCATCTTTTCCAGTTCCGCAATTCTCATTGCCGAGCTCTTAGCCAACTTTTTGTTTTCGTCCAAATTAGCCAAAATTTCTTCCAATTCTTTACGCAAACTTTCAACTTCTTGTTTCAGAATTCCAGTGGAACTATTTTCCAGCCGGACCTGCAAAGTCTGAAGTTCCGACTCTAATTGACGTTTCAGATTTTCAAACTCTTGCGCCTTTTGTCCCAATTTTGCCATCTCCTCTCGAATTTCATTTAGTCTTCGCTCAACAACAACGTGTTTGTCTTGGAACTCTTTTAAGGCAGAAACAATCGCAATCACCGATTCTTTGTTAGGCCTGGAACCGCCTCTCAACAGTCCGTCAGGGTTGAAACTATCTCCTTGGGTAGTTACTACAGGGGTTCTCACTTGAGAATCATAACACACGTCTTCAGCTTTGTCCAAATCATTGCAGATCAGACTATTACCCAGAGCAAATTCCATTGCATTTTTAATAACCTTCTCAAACTCGACACATTCCAAAGCGTGATGAACATTTTCGTCTCCAGCGATGCTTTTCGCTCTTCTGACAATTTTTCCATTACATACTCGACCGGATATTTTATTCAGAGGGATGAAGGTCACTCTGCTTTTCAGTTGGCCAATTTTTAACAACATTTCCGCTATTCTATCATTGTCAACGATCACGTTGAACAACTTGCCCTCCGCGGCGACCTCGACTGCTAGTTGGTTTTCCTTGTCCTTAACATTAAAAAGGGTAGCTAGGACGCCTTTGATTGACTCGTTTTTAAAATTACCTGCCGGATGTCGGTAGCTAAACTGCAACCGCCAGTCTTTCGCTTTCCAACTTTCAATTTTGCTTCGCAGCTTGTTCGACTCGATTTGCAAATTACGCGCTTCGGTATTCAGACTAGCAAAAGCTTCTTCGTCAAATCCGAGTTTAGCCATCTTGGCTTTGATTTTCTTCACCTCGTTTTTCAGATAATCGATTTTTTTCTCATCATCGCCACCAGAAGCAGTCATATTATTCAATTCTCGTTCTTTAGAGGTCAAATCAGTTTTGACCTGTTTCAGTTTACGTTCTAGTAATTCGATTTTCGAACTAGCTTGTGACTTTTCCGTATTCGCTGCATTTAGCTGCTCATGCAAGGAGACCGCTGCGCCTGCTTCGTTTGCGTACATTCCCGATTTCGCGGCCAGGACCAGATTCTGAGCAGCTTCTACTTCTTTCTCTGCCTCATCTTTTTTTATTTGAAACGCCTCTGCATTTTCGCTCAACGTTGGTAAACTTTTCTGACTTTTCTCAAGATTCGATTTTTCCGTCTTGATAGTTTTCTCAATCTTGACAACTTTCTTGTCCAAGTCTTTCATTTGCTTTTCACGATGTTCGAACTCGCTTGAGGCTTTCGCCTCGGCATTTCTAGTTTCGTTCCACTTGACTTCCAAATCTTTCAGAACCGAATTGCGTTCCGCTGCTTGTTGCTTTTCCAACTCTTCGGCCTCGAACGTCAAAGTGTCAATCGATTCCAAACTTTCCGTTATGGCATCATTTATTTTTTCAATCGCCTCCTGTTGAGCTTGAACTTCGTCTGCATTGGATTGTGCCTTTTGATCACATTGGTGATACTGATACGCGACTTCAAGTTTGGTCAAATGTTCAATTTGACGAGCCATGTCTTGGTATTGCAAAAAAGACGCTCTTTTCTCTTTCAAACTGCTCAATTTCGGCATGATTTCCTCGGTCAAAACATCCGTTATTTGTTTCAGCTTTTCTTCTTCCTTTTCAATTGTTTTCTGCGCTTGTTCACGTTTGCACTCGTACATTCGAGTTCCAGCGGCTTCTTCGATCATCGATAAGATTTCAGGAGGTTTCATATTTAACACTTTCGTGATTCTTCCTTGCATAATCAGAAAATGAGGATTGTTCACATTTAATTGCACGCTTCGGAAAAAGTCAACAACCCGCTGATTGGTTGCGTTTAAACCGTTAATCATGTATTTATTTTTACCGTCGACAACAATCTGCCGAGAGACTACGATTTCTCGCTCGTTTTCATAGCCAATCGGACTTAGAGCTCGGTTAGAGTTGTCAAACGTGATTGAAACGGTAGCTCTTGTAACGCCTGCGCGTCCGTTTTTGTACACCAAATCGCTCAAACCAGTTGCACGTACATTACTCAAATTAGAGATTCCCAAAACGAAGCAAATAGAGTCGAGGATGTTGGATTTCCCAGATCCGTTCAGTCCTGTGATTGCGTTGAATTCTGAGTCGAAAGGTCCGATTGTCGTCCTATTTGCGTAAGACTTGAACCCGTCAATTGTGATTTCCTTGATGTACATATTGCCTAGAACAATTCACCGACCTTCTGAAAATCACTTTTAAGAGTTATTACATCAAAGATGGACATTGGTTAGAAGGCACTCAAAAAATGAGGTATGAGAAAATTAGTGATATGTCAATAAGCCGAATGTCCATTAAATCGAAAATAAGATAACCATTCCAACAAGCCAAAAATAAATATTGCTAGGCAGCATAACAGATGGTAACTATTGTTACACAATTCAGCTGCAATTTAATTAATCTGACGTAATTTCGGCTTCAAGATATGGCGGTTTTTTGAACATACACCAAGAAAATTTGACATGTCATTAAGCAGCTGCATAAAAACTGCATATATTGGAAATAAGATTTGCATCATTTGAGTGCAGTCTGACAGCACTCAATTACAGGGTTCGTAATTACAAATTTTTCTAAGTTTTTCATTCAAGTTTTTTTAATACAAATTTTGAAAAACCATAAAATTTGGGCATTTTATAAAAGTTCTTTGAAAAAAATTAAAATGAACTAAGAAATGCCATCTGGGAAACTAAAAGCAACTGCGCAGTCGCAATTAGACGCAAGATTTGCAGCTCCTGAGAGTACTCTCGTAGTACTCAATTACAGCGTGGGGAATTTCAAACTAAAAATTTAAATTTTGAAAAAACCATATAAAAAACGTCATATCTCGAAAATTACAAAAAGTTGAGCAGTGTTATTGGCAGGCAAAAATCGGAACCCTGAGAGCACTCTGACCGCCCCAACTACAGGGTTACAAATTTCCAAATTTGATGATTATTTTGTAAATTGTTTCTAGAAAATCACAAAAAACGTCATATCTCGAAAACTAACAAGATTTGAGCACTGATATTTGGAGGCAAGATGCGCGACCCCTGACAACCTGAGGAGAATACTCTGACAGCCCCACTAAAAAAAATCAAAAAAAAGTTATAATTTTAAAATTACAAGGATTTGAGAAGTGAGATTTGGAGGCCATATTTGCAACCCCTGAGAGTACCACGACAGCACCCAACTACAGGGCGAGAATTTCAAAAATTAAGAATTTTTTAAAATTTAATTTCCAGAAATTTTTGAAAAATCTCTCGAAAATGGCCATATCTCATCAGCTAAGGATTTGGTTATTCATATACGGAGGCCAGAATCACACAACCTGGGAAAACCCTGAAAGCATCCAACTATTAGGTTGTTAATTTCAAACTTGATGAAATAAACACTGAATTTAAACTGGAAAATCGAAAAAAAAATTAACCATTGCAATATATGATATAGTTTAAACGTGAAAAAATTCTATCTTTAAACATGCAAAATTATTAAGCTTCAATATAGGAGATAGCTGTCACTCGCATTTAAACATAGAATAGATAGATGACGCGTTTGGGATATCGAATCCTGCAACTCCAGGTTATAGTTCGTTATTTTATAAAGGGTTTGAACAGCAACAGTTAATTGAACGACAGATCCGCATATTTGATACGGCTTTCATTTATAGGCTGAGAAATGTGTGTTCAAAAACAAAAACACACAAAGCCAGGGCTGTTTCAACCAATTGCGATACAATGTTCAATTTGAAATTATGTCGAAAAAATATCGCTAGCTTTAAATAAGCATTGAGGACAATTAAGCGGCAACTAAGAATTTTTGAAGAAATTATTTTAAGATTGAATTTTTTTAGATACAACCAGCCCAATTTGAGAAACCTGGATAAATAAATAACTTTTTCATTTCGCTCGGAACTCTGAAAATTAAAATCCATTTTTAAACCAGAAGTCATGCCGTTTTTTCGTGTCATTTGAATTTGCCTTGCTTAGAAATGAAATTGAGCTACGAAAAATCAAAACACGAAAACCCTAATTTGAGCGTGAACAAGTTTTAAAGTTTTTTAAAGAAAAAGTGAACACGAAGTGACCACCATACAACATCATGGTGGTATAAATCAAAATTACTTTCAATTATGAAAAATAACTTAAATCGCAGGAAACGTCCGTGCCGTTGCAACTAAGCCGACAAAAAACAAGCAGACAAACGAGAGGATTCGAACCCAAATTAGAGGTCGTGGCCAGATTTGAACGCAGGATGTTTGCCGTTCAAAATGAAGATGTTACTTCTGTGCCAAGCGAGCAGATGAAGAACTGGAATTTGAATTTTTTTATTAAGCTATCAAAAGATTCACTGATTCTGTTAGACAAGTTGTTAACCTGAAAAAAAACTAGGTTCCGGTTTAACAATGATTGCTGATTACAAGCGTAATGAACATTGTTCCACAAATTCAAATAAGTCTCATTCAAGCTAAAAATTTTAGCGTCGCAGTATATAACTTCGCTTAATTGCTTTAAATAAATATGAGCAAAATAAAACAGCATTAGAAATAAAAAGTTTTATTTGACATATAATTTAAAGCATTATGTACATTAAAATGGCAATACCCATTACATCAAGTTCTCGAAAAACAAATTTTAAAAAATGGAACGATAAATTGAATTTAAATTTCAGATGGGCTCTGCAAATATTGTATTTTTTCTATTTCGATAATGTCGAAAACTTGAAATTAGCATCACTTTTCAATACCAACATCAAATACATCGTTATGATTCGATCCAAAACCGTGAGCATTTTTCTACAAAATCTGAACTCAACGCAGTAGACAATTCAGAGGGGTTCATTACATTTATTACAGAAAATAATCAATACTTATCGGTTCATCGACATTTTCAATTGACTGACAGGATTTCAATAAACAATCGGAAGTTTTGATCCAAAAGCAGTGGCTTCCATTGCTAGTATGACGATCATCTACAAACCATTACTCAGCAGTGCTTTGCTTCATTTCAGGAAGGGTGGGAATTGAAATTTGGAATTCAAATGGAATTGAGTAAAATTGGAATAAAAATTTGAAGCAGTATGCTAGCTTTTGGCCAACGGCAGGGCACCTTGAAGTAATTTTTGTTTGCAGTGGAGTGGAGGCTACTTTAAGGACGGCTGAGTACAGAATACAGGTGCTAGTGCAATAAGCCGATGTAGCAATAAACCGAACAGCAAAAAAATGTGTCAAAAAAGCCGAAAACGCAAAAAAAACTTAGAATTGCTAAAAGTCTGGAAAAAAGTCTGGACACTATTTTCGATCTATTGCTACATGTGTTTAATGCTTCAGCAGATTATTGCACGCACACCTACAATACATGATGAATTTATCTGTTTCTGTTGCACGATGACGTAGCTCTAGCTATCCATGGCTCCTTGGAGTGCTGTGAGAAATTGCTCATGGTCTTTTCCTGAGAGAGAAGCCAGGAGACCACCTTCGTTCCTCGCACTGTCTTTGTAATCGTAATTTATTTGCTCACCTAAAAATAAGAACTACTTCCAGAAGTTTTGATATAAAGTTGTGGCATTATGGCGCTCCGGTAGTGATGGTGCCCAACAACCATATGAATGCTGGTTCAAATCGCAAGTGCGCTGCAATTTGCAAGCTGATCTCTTGCAAGTAAAACATCGCTTAATGGGTGCTGGTTATAAGCGCTCTTGTCGTCAACCTAAATAATTAACATTTAGGTGGCTCTTTTCCAGTTTCCCACCCACCTCGTAAAATTACAAAAAAAGTTGTTCAAAAATTGTTCACACAGCATGTTGCATATTAGAAATTTTGTAGCAATTTGATCACCTGTTCACGCTGCCACGTTTTAATGTAATTGATTACATGAAAAGTAGTTTTAAATAGACTTTCACATAATGAATTTCAGAAAAAAATCAAAGGGGGGACTGGAAAAGAGGCCTACGGGTTAGACCTCCGGTTGGTTGACTAAACAAAAAAAGTATTTATTGCGATAGCAAACAATCCATAAATGTTGAAACTATTTCCCATCTGATAATTCAATTGAGTATTTGAAAGTTTAAATTTGAATTGCCAGAAATGTCCAAATCTATAATAGATAAACTGTATACTATGATTGGTATTTTAATACACTAAACTCGAAGACCAACAAACAAAACAAAAAACTGATTGACGGTTTTCCAAGTGACGATTTTTTATGAAGATTTTTTTAAGAACCATGTTTTTGAAAATATTCAAACTTTAACCTTCCTTTGAATATTAAGAACTTTAAATGAAGGTTCAGCGACGCTATTAAAGAACAGTGAACGAATAAGCAGGAATAAGCAAGTGTTCACACAGCTGTCGGTACTCACCCTTCAAAGTCGTCATTTTGCCTCCCATGGCGGACAAGAGTGCATTACCCGCACAAATGTCCCACTTCTTGATGAGGGTAGTGTGCACATATGCATTGGCAACACCTTCGAACAGCGACAGCACCTAGGAAGTACAATTCCATTACAAAACACAGACGCCATGACCTAAGAATGTAAATATAAAAACTTGAGTAACCAATTCCACTATCCACTATGCTCAAAGTTCAACGATAACCTTGAATATGAGTTCAAATAACTACATTCAGTTGAAAAAATTTATGAAAATGTAACAACAATGAAATTAGTTTTTGGCAATAATCGATACTGACAATTTGAAAAAATTAATAATAGCTAACACAGTCACTGACCTCACGGATTCCGAAAATTTTCAACTTCCGAGTATCAAAGAAAAAATATTTAACCACTAAACTCTTACAACTCGATTCCAAGAATCTTTTATGATTGATTTTTTTTGAATAAGGGTAACCTTATTCAAGAAAGCTAGATCAATGCTTATATTGATCTTGTTTTTTTATCATGTTTTGTGCGCCTTCGAACTTTTCTTACTATGGAGCGGAATTTTCTTCCCTTTTTAACTTGAAAAAAGTGAACTTGAAAAAATTCAAACCGAGAAAAAAAATTACATTACAGGAAAAAAACGACACAAGTAAAAGACAACAAGATCTAAACAAGTGAAATCACTTCTTTCTTTGATTAATACTTTTCAAATTTAAAAAAACCTTGTAGCCAGCGCCTCCGGCGGGAATGACGTCTGTATTTTCCAGGCGACTCTGGACAATTTCCTTGACTGATCCTGCATGTGATCTGGACACTATGACATTCTTCTTGGAGGCGTCTTTTGGCTCCTGTTTGATAAGGATCGGAGACAGACCACTGCCAGCATAGGCCCAGTCTGAAAAGAAAAATTATTCAACAATCAGTATACAAAACTTATGAGCCATTAAACGGATAAACAACACATTTCCCTTATTGAGATCCAACTGCGCAGAACACCATGATAACAAAAATTGCGCTTTTATTAGCACAAGGTCATTCTGAATTATTAAAACAAGAACTAAAGTAAATAAATAATTACCATGAAAGTGTATACAATAAACCAATTTTTTAAAATTTTTTATGCCTTCGAGTATATCTACGACTAAAAGATTTCATAAGAAACGCAAATTATTTGAACTTAAAGCTCAAATTTGAAGAAAAAAAACGATGCAATGAATCCTGGCGTATCAGATTTCGAAACTGAGTAAGTACTACGAAAAATGAAGCTGAGAAAAGCATTCGAGTCTAATGAAGAACTGGAGAAATACTATCTAACTATGAAACCACTTCTATCATAGTTTATTATCATACGATCCTTCATATAATCATATAAGGATGCATCTCAAAGCTCTCGAGATGTGGGATTCTAAGAGTCTCTTTCCGAACTAAAGCACAGGCAGCAAATCGGATACGAACAACTATCGGGTAATGATTATTAATGGTGCTCTTATCAACTGTACATTTTTGACTGGGGTTAAGAGCACAAGTTTGTATAGTAAAGAGGAACTCAGCGGCGATTTACCGCATTGTTAACTAAGTTTTAAAAAGTACATCATATCCAACTGCGTCAACTGAAATAATTGGGGCCATCAAAAAGTCCTGACAGCAATTTCCAAAGATAACAGATATAAGACATAGCCAACAGACAGTTAGAAAAAGAGCCAAGGAAAGCAAAGAAACAAAAAATGACTTGTTTTCCGAAAAAACTTCAATTTTCGAAACTCAAAAAAAAAACAGAGCGCCTTAAATCTCTTTCAATTCAAGAGGAATTCATAATTGGCACTTTTTTGATAAATTTAACTCAATTTGAGAAAACTGAATTATTAGGAAAAACTTCAACTTCGCTGGGAAACCTTAAAATTAAATTCCATATTCCAAACTAGAAATTGATCACGCGCAATTTCGTCTCTCAAAATTGGAGAGCGCAAATTAGATTCCTTTAAGCAAATGAACTTGAATTGAACTCAAAAAATGCACATATACTTAAGGGTATTCGTACATTTATAAGCATGAACGCATTTATTTTGTTATTAGAGCATTTTAAGACATTTCTTGAATAAAAAAAACGAAAAAAAAAAACATCACGTAAGAACTGAACTACGCTCATCGCCTCAAGTTTTTTAATGTTTCAAGAAAATATTTGCTCCGTCAACAGAATCCTTATAGTAAAAAAAATTTAAAAACTGTAAACGAACTGAATAATTATTAATGCAATAATTGCCTTGCTCAGATCCACAAACATTTAGGTGGCCTTAGTTATCATCTCTGATAGTTTCTCTTTCCACTTCGGACCTTGCAGTTCATCTAGAAAATTTCGATTGCCAAATAATGTTCTATGCAAACTACTATAAGGCTATAGGGGTAATCGTAAAAAATGAGGTAATGGCAAAATGGGGCAAAGGCTATAGGGGTAATGACCCCATCCCTGCTGACCCAGCGTCTCCCTATGGAACAATTACTTCATCAGGCAATGCCCGCGACTCATTCGTAGAAGAAAAAAGTGAGGTTGGATAACGTCTCATTTCAATCTTGCATGCGGCTGTTCCATTGCATCATAGTACGCTCAGCCTGGTACAGTCTAGAATCCATCGTTGCTGACAATGAAAATTGTCCAGCAAATCTCTCTGCATACTGGAAAGAAACTGCTGGAAGATTCTGGAAAAATTTGACAAACCTCCAAATTTCAACGAAATACACGATTACTGCGTTTGTTCGCCATGAGCGCAACCGATTGAAACCAAAGACAATTTGAGTTCTTGCATGAATAAAGAATTCATAAAAAATCTGAATACCGAGCAATAACGTTACTAAAAGAACGCAAATCATAAACCATACATTCCTGTACAGCAAATAAAGGCTCGTGAAACTCCCAAAAAAATCCATAAGAAGGAAATCGCGACAGTTTAAATAGTCCTTCATTTCAAAAGAGTTAATACAAAAATACTGCCTACTGATGGCGGTTATATGAATTAAATCATACAGAACCGCCACAAAAGCAAACCAATTGGACTATCAGCGTAGTCAATTACGCCTCAAACATACAGGTTGAACTCCTCTACAATTTTTAAAGCAGGAAAAATAAAAGTGGAAGTCAGATCGAATACTGAAAAATACACAAAAAGAAGACAATAACAAACAGAAAAAAAAGTTTACGATGAAAAAAAGCCTACTGTATCCAAATCGAGCAAAGAATGGGCTATGATCGTTGTGATAAACCTAATTGTTGTGATAAACTTATTAAATAGATAGATATGTCTCGACGAACCGGATAAACATCTTATCTTGGGTAGCCCTTGTCTACGAAGGGATTTTAGAGATCCGGTTGATGGAAATCGAAATTGACACAAACAGAATCAGATAAAGAAGATAAACCAGCTCATTTGAGAGTGGTTACAACAGCCAGAAAAGACACGAACAAATTCCCGGATGTTATCCAGCTCATTTTAGAGCGGGAATGACAAAGAGAATTTGGAAATATCTTTAAACAAATCTACCAAAATCCAGCTCATTTTAGAGCGGAAACGACCAATAATTCCCAGCAAGACAATTGAAATATGTCGTCTCTCCACTGTACAGTATGTCAAAACGCTTTAATCAATCAATCGGTGAAATGCGTCGGTTGTCAAGCTTCTGCCCACTCTGCGTGTATTGGCCTCAACACTGCCGATAAGGTGGTTGGGCACATTGAATGGAGTTGCCCAGATTGTGGAACCTGTAAAAGAGATCTTTTCCGAGTTATTGATGAACTGCGACAAGAACTGTTCTCAATAAAGACTATGGCGCAAGATGTACACGAATTAAAGTCTGAGCTGCTATCGCTGAAGCAATATCGTGAACCAAGTAGTATAATTGAAAAGAACAAAACCAATTATGCTGGGGCAGCGAAGTTTAATCTGAATTCTTCGGCATTCATCAGAAATGCTCGTGAAAGTGTATCCTCAGAAGCTGGTAGCTCGAGGGTTACGAAGCGAAAAGGCTCCAAAGATAGAAATGACCGCAGACCAAAGAAACCACTAATTACGGGAGAAGTGGTAACAGAAGCACTCAAAGGTGTAGAGAAGCCACCACCACGACGCCATCTCTATGTTGGAAGAATAAAACAGACAAATGATGAAAGTGATATAGTCGCATGGTGTCAAAGTAAAGGATTTCCTCTGAATCATATCAGGGAAATAACAAAGGAAAATTCTCGCCACAAAAGTTTCCACTGTGTATTTGACGGCGAACATGCAACAATCATTGATCAACCTAATTCTTGGCCGGAAAATGTTGTAATAAACAGGTACTATCTTGATGCAGAAGCCAGAACCTGGCTCAGAACTTTGAAAAGCGACTGACTAAAATCAAACAAAAAACCCGAGTCTCAATCGAATGCTATGAAAGTTGGTGTAATTAATATACGTTCTCTAGCGAAAAAAGTAAATCAAATACAGAGCATATTGGCTATAGAACAAGTTGATATCTTGATCATTACTGAAACCTGGCTTAAGCCGGATACGGAATATATTCTAAATCAGTGTATAGACTCTTCAAATGAATATCGATATCATCATGTTTCATGAACGGCTAAAATAGGTGGAGGTGTTGCCATAATTTCTCGCGAAGAACTACAGGGTGAAACAATTTTGAGCCATCTCTCGGACGATGGTGAATTCTTGGTAATTACGGTCGTGACTAGAAAAGTCAAAATAACAATTGCAGCAATATATAGACCGCCGAGTGGAAATTATAACGAGTTTTTTAATGAATTGACTGAAATTATTCTTGCCTCATCAATTGAAACCCAAATTCTCCTCCTGGGTGATTTTAATTTGGATCTAGAAAACAGACGTTGTGCCAAATCCAATACATTTTGTTCGATTCTACTGGAATATAACCTAGAACAGATTGTTAAGAAAGCAACTCACGAATACGGGAAAATTCTAGACCTCATAATTTGTTCAAACCCGGAATTGTGCTCACCCGTTAGAAATGAGCACGTTGAATACTCTGATCACCATCTATTGACGTTCACTTATGAAATCGCAATTCAACGGAAGGATAAAACCAGATTGACTATTTATGATTGGAACAATACAGACTGGAAACATTTAGAGACGGAAATAGATCAGAATTTAATCTTGAATCTGAACACCAGTGACCCGAACGAGATGGCAGAGAATTTTATCGAAATTTTGCAGCTGCTGAAAACTGATTATGTGCCAACTAAGACCAAAGTTGTCAAAAACCGATTTTGTAATTTTTACGATAAAGAGTTAGCAGACGTAAAACGAAAACGTAGAAAATTAGAACGCGTAATGCGTGTAAATCCTGGATTAGAAAACGAAACAGCTTTCAAGGAGTATTTAAAGAAATGTAAAGATCTGTTTAGAGAGAAGAAATTGATATATTTTTCCAGGCGCTTTGAACTTTCAAATAGCCATTCGCTCAGGTTTCTTGAATTGAAACGCCTTGCTGGAGAAAAACAACAAAACGTTCTACCGCTGATATACTCCAGTGATTATGAATTAGCTGAGAACTTCAACCAATTTTTCATTCAGAAGGTTAGAAATTTAGTGGCAAATGTTAAAAGTAATGGCATCTCGCCACCACTCATTGCTTTCACTGCAGTTTCTTCTTTCCAATTCCATTATGTGACTATAGATGAACTAGAAGAAGCAGTAAGAATGGTTTCAAACGCGAACTCACGAGAAGATATACTGAAAACGATAGATATGAAAAGAATAGCACACTCGTGGAAAGATTATTTCATCATTATGATAAACAATTGCATCGATCAGTCCAAATTTCCAAAATGTCTCAAGAGAGCGGTGATAACTCCTCTCTTAAAAGACCACAAACTTGACCAAAACGTTTTAAATTCTTATAGACCAATAGCGAATCTGATGTTTATCAGTAAAGTTTTTGAAAGAATTTTATATAAACAGCTCGATCAATACCTTAGCTCCTATAATCTTCTAGATGAACACCAATCTGCTTACAGGAAGCATTTTTCAACTGAAACGGCTCTGCTAAAAACTACAGATGATCTACTGACTAGTCTCGACAACAAGAGACAGGTCATTTTGATAGCCCTTGACCTTTCAGCTGCATTTGATACCATTGATCATAAAACATTGAGAAAGATCATGAAAAATCGGATTGGAATGACGAATGATGCAGTGGATCTAATTCTTTCCTATCTAGAGAATCGGACTCAAATTGTTGCTATCAATGATGTTTTATCGAATTCTCAAGAACTCGAATTTGGAGTGCCTCAAGGTTCTCTTCTGGGACCCCTCCTGTTCTCAATCTACCTGACACCATTGAACGATATTACTGGCTCAACTAAATTTTCATACCAAGAAATGCCGATGATACTACTTTATACTGTGAAATTAAAAATGAGAGTGAATTAGCAGAAATAGAAAGATCTCTGGTTATTATTTCGAACTGGTTTTCGTCCATGGGGCTTATGTTAAATGAATCAAAAAGCCAAGTAATTAACCTAGCCACTAGTAAGTCAAAAGGTCTAACAAACAGTTCACTACTCATTGGAAATTCAACGGTTAAGCTGATGAAATCAACAGAAAACTCTGTGAAGTCTTTAGGTTGCCTCATTGACCGATCCTTGTCATTGAAAAAACAGATCGATTCCGTGTGTGGCGCCAGTTACCACAGTCTCCGGAAACTATACAGCATACGTTTCTACCTTGATTTTGAAAATAGAAATATGTTGGCAAGAATGCTAGTCTTAAGTCGATTAGACTACTGCAATAGCTTGTACTCGAGCTTACCAAATTATCTGCTCTACAAGTTGCAAAAAGTCCAAAATAGTGCCTGCAGATTTGTTTTCGGTTTGAAGAAGTCAACGAGTATTACTCCTTATCTACATGATCTACATTGGTTGCCCATAAAATCTCGAGTGATTTTTAAAGTCTTGACAATCGTACACAAATGCATTTTCAATCCTCAAATCGTTCCGTCTTATCTGAGTAAATATTTTTCACTACAAAAAAGTTCCTCCCGTTTCAGTGAAAGGACCATGGTCATTAAGAAACCACTGGTTAACACGAACTATGGAAAAAGGACGTTTAGGTTTGCTGCCGCACACCATTGGAATAGTTTACCATGTAACCTTAAACTACCAAATGAAACTGAATTTCGTAAACAGTTGAAAACGTATTTGTTTAACCAGTATTACTATGAGACTTGTTTCAGTTAAAGGTTGCTAAAATGACTGAAACTAGAAAAGTTGGAATTCAAAAGCTAAACGAAACCTTGCGTCTAAGAAATGTTCATGTTGAAACCAGGTTTCTCCCCAAAAGACGGATAATATTGAGCTCTGATAAGATCAAGAGAGTGACATATGCTGTTTTGGGATCATCGCTAGTTTATGGGATTTTTCTGCCAGATTCCGTGACAGTTTCGTGCCCTGGTGGAACTCTCTCAACCCTTTGTAGCGATCAGGTTCTCAAGGATATGAAAAACTTGGATGTACAAACAGTGCTCATAATGGGAGGAACAAACAACCTGTTTGACCGTTCAGGGCGCCAGTCATTGGGAGCGACTGAAGTAGCCGAGGAGATGGAGAGTGCTATTTTTAGACTCCTTGACTGCAATTTCGAAGTTGGCGTCATGTCACTTATTAGCCGGGAAGGTAAACGCTCTCTTATCAGGAGAGTGAATAAATGCTACAGAAATCTAACGGCATGGTAAAAAATCCCGCTCTTTAAAACTGTAAAGTTAGCTATCGGAGGCATGTTTGCGCAGATGGTCTTCACCCCACAGCAAATGGCGTGCGCGAACTTGCTAAGGACTTTTATGACGCCTTCAGAAGCATAGAAAATCCAATGGCTGTGAAACGAAGGCAAAGAAGGCGACGACGATGAAACGCCCAGCTCATTTTAGAGCGGGTCCGATTTTTAACCATCTTCAAAGAACATTTTCTGTTCAAATCCCAGCTCATTTTAGAGTGGGTACGGCTATCGACAGAAACGAACTCATCTTTAGCGGAGCGACTGATTATTCTTACGACAAAACTGGTTTTTAATTAAACTCAAACACCTTTGAATTCAAGAAATTGGTGTCGAAATAACATATGTGATGATGATGATGATGATATGATCACAAGTTCTGTGTTTCTCAGAAAATTGCAGTTACACACGAGTCAAAGAACAAAATAATATACACAAAAATGTATTTACAAAACATCTAAATTATCGCACTATTTGCTACGATGATTATGTCCGAATTGAGTCCTTTTGAAGCAAAAATTTTGACCGAATGCTCAGATGATAAAAACCACTATGCGAATGCCAAAACTTCTGAATTATCTTGAGACAAAATACAGAAGCAACCATAGTCAAAACACAATTTACACGATGCATGATTAAATTCTATGTTAATGTTCATTTTAGATTATTACCCTCAACGATCTGTAATCTATTGAAATATAGATTTAGTCTAACCGTATACGAAAATTCTATTTTTCTCTCATCAAAATCTTAGAGCTGAAAACATTTGTGCCACTAGTGTTAAATTTACCAATCTATCAGTTTTTGTTACGCGAGGAGCAAGATGGAATAGAGAAATGGAGTCTTTTATGCTGTACGGCCCAAAATTATAAGACTGTTAACTGAGCTTATGTTTTCATTGAAATCCTAGGTAATATTTTCGCTAATATGAAATGAACCAATCAGATTTGAGCATTATGATCAACTTTCAAATTAGCAAAATGATCAGTTTTTGGGCCGTATGAATTTCATCCAATCAGCTTTGAGCGTAAAAATCAAATTTTCAAGGATGCAAAATGATTAGTTTTTGGGCCGTAAAACAGAAAAGACCGAGAAATGTGCTTACATGACTTCTGTTCGAATGGCTTGTGAATGACGCCTGCTATGGGGACTCCCTTCCTCGCTATGCACACCATCACTGTCACGTAGTGCAACAGGTTCTCTGCACAACACAAAGAAACTATTTTGAAGTCCCACAGAAACATTTAGAGTTTAGTCTTAGTTGAGTTTAAGCATACAGTAAAATACATATAGATAATCATTTTCGCCCAGGACTCAAAATCAGCTAACTCTCTGCTAGTTCGAGCCCTTGCTATGTGTGACCTGAATTGAATCATAAGGATTTAAAAAAATTTAAATGGGCGAAAATGAATAAATTAAAGTTTTTCTTTTTCTAATTGTTTCCCAAAATTTTGCCATGCAGACTAATTTTATGGAAGAAAAAACATCTATGTATATGCTGGTATGAGATCCAAAAATTTTGCACTAATTCAAATTGAATTCTTAGATGATAAATGAATAGGTAAAATACAAGCAAGAAAGATGGATCACGCAAAACATCTAATTGAAGTAGTTAGACAAGGATAACCGGTTGCAAGTTGCAGAGAATAATGTGACCACATTAATAAAAAACTAGCGTTTAACGCACCTTCGGGGCTTCGAAAATTTTCGACAACTCATGAAAAACCGCATATATTGGAAACAACATCTGCAAACTTTTAGTGTACTCTGACTGCACCCAATTACAGGGTTGGTAATTTCGAAATTTTAAATTTTTTTAAATTCCCCTTTAAAAAGCGTCATTTCGAAAACTTAATGGGCCTCTGGAGAAATTTGGAGGCCAGATTTGCAACCAATGAGAGTCCCTGAGAGCACCTTACTATAGGGTTAGGAATCCAAAATTTTTTGAATTTTTTAAAACCTGTTTCCCCAAAAAAAAAACGTCTTATCTCGGAAACTAAAAGAGCATTCCTATTTAGAGGCAAGATTTGAGACGCCTGGGTTTTACGCTGACAATAAGGTTGTCGCCTGGGTGTACGCTGACAATCAGGTTGTATCTTCATCAAAATAGTCGTTTCAAATTTTTTGAATTTCTTTGTAGATAAGTTCTTCGAGAAACTTTGAAAAAATCAAAAAACGTCACATCTTGGTAACTAAAAGCATTTGAGCAGTCACGTTTAGCAGTCGCATGTGGCAAGATTTGCAAGTTTTTAGAGTATCCTGACAACACCGAACTATAGCGTTGGGAATTTCAAATTTTGAAAAGAATTAATTTAAACTTTCTGAAGTTTTCTGAAAATTTTTGAAAAAATCATAAAAAACGTCATATCTCAAAAACTACAAAGAATTGAGCAATCATACTTGGAGGCAAGATTCGCAATCTTTGAGATCACGCTGACAGGACCCAAGTACAGGGTTGGGAATTTCAGATTTTGCGAAAAAAAAATCATGTTTTCTGAAAAGTTTTTGAAAAAATCACAAAAACATCATATCTCAAAAACTACAAAGAATTGAGCAGTCATACTTGGAGGCAAGATTCGCAATCTTTGAGAGTACTCTGACAGGACTTAACAACAGGGTTGGGAATTTCAGACTTTTAAGAACTAATATTAATAAGTTTTCTGAAAATTTTTGAAAAAATCACAAAAACGTCATATCTCGAAAACTACAAAGAATTGAGCAGTCATATTTGGGGGCAAGATTCGCAATCTTTGAGATCACGCTGACAGGACCCAAGTACAGGGTTGGGAATTTCAGATTTTGCGAAAAAAAAATCATGTTTTCTGAAAAGTTTTTGAAAAAATCACAAAAACATCATATCTCAAAAACTACAAAGAATTGAGCAGTCATACTTGGAGGCAAGATTCGCAATCTTTGAGAGTACTCTGACAGGACTTAACAACAGGGTTGGGATTTTCAGACTTTTAAAAACTAATATTAATAAGTTTTCTGAAAATTTTTGAAAAAATCACAAAAAACGTCATGTCTCGAAAACTACAAGGATTTGAACAGTCATATCTGGAGGCAAGATTTGTAACTCCTTAGAGTATTCTGACAGCACGCAACTACAGGGTTGGGTTACCTCGTTAACTAAAATGATACGGGCATTCAAAATTGGAGGCCGAATTCGCAACCCCTAATTCGATATTCAGATGCTTAATTTAAACTCGGTAAAATAACCACTAAAATCTAATTGAAAAATCAAAAAAATTCTTAAACATTGCATTATACGATATAGCATAAACATGCAAAAATAATACGTTGAAAAAGCTCAAACATGGCGAGATAGTGAAGCCCGCATTTAAAAATATAATAGATTACAAAAATTACTTTTTCTTTAGTAGTGTTGTTTTTAGCGTGTGGTTTGATTATAAAACTATACAAACGCTTAAAAAATTAGCGAACTACAATCGGCAGCATTTGTATTCAAAAATGAACGAAAAACAGAAAACAATTCCACAAAACCTTTTTTTGCCAAAACAGCGCTAAATAAAACTTTCAGACCAATTTTAAATAAGTTTTTCTGACCAAAAAACACGGTGACTATTTATTTAAAATGATTTTTTTGTCATTGAAATCATGACTGAAGGGACTCTTAAGTTTGGCATACCACTCAACCTATTCCGACGATTATTTGTAATACCTGATTTTGCGTGGAAAAGATGAAAAAAAATGAATTAAATAAAACATTTTTAATGGTCACAAAAACGGTTCCCGTCATTATTACGAAACAAAAAATCAAAAACACAACTAAAGAAAGGATAGACCGTTTGTTGAGCTAGTAGCACAGAATGTTCTGAACATATTCACAAACGTTTTTTTTTCTCTTCATTTTAGTGCCGTTTTTTGTCCATGGTGTGATGCGAGAAATACACAAAGGCTTAGAAAGTCAGCCAATTAGATATCATCAACAACAGTTGGCTTCAAAAATAAATAACAGAAAAAAATTTAGGGAAGCGCTAGAGGAAGTTTTAAATTAAGCTTTTAGAAAAATCAAAGAAAAATCATCAGTTTAGAAAAATCAAATTTTTTGAGCCCAAATGTCCAATTTTTATCTAATGAACGTTACTCGATCGATCAGCCTAAGCCTTAAAAACTTCAGACCAGTTTTTCTCGACAATGGGACATTTTTCTGAAAACTTTTAAATGCCGTTCGAATCACGGCTTTAAATGCTTTAGTATGATATATCACTCGACCCATTCCGATGGTTATTGTGGTACCTGAGTTTACGTTGAAAACAAAAAAACTAAAACACACCAGAATATTAAGTTCTTTCCACAAACTTAAGTCCACAAACATCGTTCAAGTGACCTGTCTATAATTTAGCAACTCAATGTTCATACTCTTATCAACAGAATATTCATTTTTCCGTTGCAGTTAATTAGCTCGATTGGCGATAAAATCATTGCTATAAATGACACAGAGACGAAGTTGCACTTCGCATTCACAAGCAAAAATATGACCGCTAATGCTGCTGAGAAAAACTGAATGGATAAAACTTTGAGTCTACAAAATTTCTTAACTAACGCACGCCAATTATGAGTCTACATAATTGCTAAGTGACCGAGGCCTATTAAAACGCATTAGCAGTACCAGTCAATTTGAAAAAATAAAATTTACCAACTAGCATGCCTGAATTCAAAGAGCGGACGCATTTTAACTAGTATACGAAAAAGCTCAATAAAAACATCCGACCCTCACAGGTTTGAACCCTCTTATTTTTTGCGGGTCTCTTTCCCTAACTCTACACTGCAGATCCATGATACCTTAGAGCTTTTAAGTGCTATTTGTAATATAATAGTCTGTGTTAATATCGTTAGCATTGGCTGTACTTAATAGCTGGATCAAAATGAACACTTTCAAAATGAACACATTTTTTCGCAACAATTGCATCGCAAATAATTCCGACTTAGGTTGGAAAAAAAAGAAAACTCATTCTATAACACAAGCTATGCTTGTGTAAAAAGGGCGGTTAGTAAAAAGAGCCAAAATTACGAGTGTTTGCAGAATTACTTTTATTTCTCCAATGAATACAAGCTAACAGACAATTAATTGGAGTACATGAACTACAAAACATTCAAAAAATCTTTTAGCGAGCATTAATTAGAGAGGATAGACAAAGCGCATTTAAGGGGGTGGAGGGGTGTGTAGAGGAGAGGTGGTTGATAGGGGTGAAAGAGGATGGCTATAAGAGAAGCCGAAATAGGGAGGTTTTACAAAATTATCTACCAGTGTATTCCTGTGTGGCATCTAGGGGGTCCACCCAGACTGTCAGTTCCTCAACAGGCACAATTTCATCGAAGTTAGTGTGGTCAGTGACCTCTTGGATGTGTAAATTAGGAGACTGTACTTTTGTCAGGTCCAGATCACCTTGGTCGTGCTCTTCCGAAACCAGCTAGATTGAAAAAACATCAATGGTTATGAAAAAGGCCAGAGGGAAAAAGACTTAACCAAGATGGCAGTCCAATAATGGTAAGACCTTTCAGACAGTTTTCTGCTTTTTATAATAAAATTTCGCTGGTCTTTTAATGATGATTACTTAAACATTTTGACCCTAGGTGTTCTACTGAAGCAATTTTTCAAGAAGAATCAACATACGAGCTGTTTTTTATTTAATTTTCACCCACACCTGCCCACTGCAGGGCCATCTTTTCGTGATCTTGACACTTTTGCTGTTCGATAGAGGAGTTTCCCTTCTTTTCAACAATGGAAATGAACTCAAAAAAAAAATCAGACGTCAATCCGCGAAAAATCAAAACTGAGCGTGCACAAACTTTCCTAAAAAAAGTCACCAAAACCTATACTTGGCGACGTTGAAAACGCAACAGCCACATTTCGAAAACCTGAAAAACCTACCACGGCGTTTTTTTTTTAGAATTTGCTAAGCCCATTGGTTTGTCCGATAGATAGCAAGCAACATATTTTGACGAGTTGCCTGGATTTTTTTTTGTGCAAAAATAACGTAAACACTTGTATATTTTTACGTGATTCATCTCATAGAACTAACTTTACTACCTTATTTCTATTATGGTTCTATAAAAAACCCTGAATTTAAAGGTCAATAAACTAAATAAAACTGAAGGATGAGCCATAAATATACTTTTTCTTGGATCAAAACTGGGTTTCGCTGATTAACTTCAGGTATAAAATTCTCATCAAGGAAATAAGGTAATTCAACTTAAGTAAAAAAAAACAAATGTAAATTTGTGGCTGAAGCGTGATCACATTTGCTTCAAAAGCGTTACTTTGTATGATTTCACGGTTTCTTCAACCTTTTTCATTTTGATGGGTTTTCTATGTCGCCCAGTATATACAAGAGTCTTCACTGCGTTCATTACTCTTAATTATACTAGAACACTAAGTCTAGGGTTACACGGTGAATTATACAATTAAAAGTTATAACTTACATTTAGATATGGAAATGTTTTTCTGAGTGCACTTGTAATCTTGACATGTGATCTGAAATCCCCGTCAGTGACTGGATCATTGGCGCCCTCCTTTGTCTCCCCTTTGCTCTTCTGATGTTCCTCGTGTTCTTTCTTCACAGCAACTACCTCTCGCCCTCCTCTCTCTGCCACATCTATGGATGCCGAGATCAGTTCTCGGATGCTGATGGAACTAGTGGTGCTCACGTCTGTAGATCTGAACAGAAATTATATTTGAAATGAATCATGATAATTTGTTTTTTACTACTTATAACCATATTTTATGTTAAAAGTTCGACTGTTTGTCACATATAATATTTCCAAAAATGTAGTTAATAATGTTCGCTATTTCATTTGAATAGGATTAATCGGAAATTTTTTTTGGCTTTTTTTAAATTTCAGCACTCCAAGAACACAAAATATCTTAAAATTTTGAAAAATTCTAGACGAAATTCTATAAAATCCTGGATCCACACCTGTGAAAACCTGAAGTAATTACTGTAGAGCACAATTCCTGATATCAAAATACTCCTAGTTAACTAGTTAGCTTAGATAACTAGATAATTACAATATCTTTATTCAACCGATTCTTAACTTACCTGAACATGTAATAAATGAGGATGACGAAAGATATGCATAGGATTAGAATCCCGACAGGCGATGGTTTGATTTGTACAGCCATCATAGGGTGAAGTTTCGGGCTGTTGTTATTGCTCTTTGAGCTGCTATTGATGTGATTGTGATGCTCGTTGCGATTCTGCTGGTCACCGAATCTGTCGTTTTGTGCGCTAGTGTGTTGGGATGTTTTTTCTGTTAAATTTTCAGGCCTCATACGAATGAAAATCGAGAAGATACTTCTCCAGCCGGAATATTAATAAAGCTGATTTAACAGCTACGGAAATAACTACGCCCCGATAAAACTATGCAACCCAGATCTGAAAGTGCAATAATTGCACAAGGTTATACAATCTGACAAACATAAACCGTTTATTAAAACGGTGATTTATTTCTATTACTGCGGGCGCTTAAGTTCGACAAGTACAAGTCAGATATCGAAACGACGATCTATTGTCTATAACTGAGTCTGAGTTCTGGGTAACTATTTAAATTCGCAAATTTAAAGTATCTGCTTTAACATTGATATTTATGAACTATTCTTAGATCTTTCACAATAACAAGTGCAAGTAAATTAGCTAAGATTTAATTTTATTTCAACGGTTTGGTTTCCTTCTCTAATGTTGTAGTTTTTAAGTTTTTTATCAAGCGGAGCACTTGTAGCTCTTCAAAGGTCAGTGTATCATTCAGACATTGGTAACAGATTCTAATGTTACTATTGAATTAAAACATTGAAGCCAAAAACAAACACATTTCTATAGAAGTCTACATTCCGACTTGACAATCGCAATGACAAACCGACTGACATTTGAAAACCGACTGCCATTAACATTTACAGTATTTTTTATGTACCAAAAATGTAGAAAGACCTTAGAGATTTGTTTTGCAGATTAGTTTTATCAAGAACGTTAGCTTAGCTGGAATCAAATATAAATGGGCTGAACTCAAATTATCAAACTTTTGGATCAGATAAAAAGTTTTTTTTTTTTAGAAAAAACTGAATTTTGTATACTGAATTTTTCGAAAATCGTGAATTTAATCAAAAAAATAACTTACTATTACATTAATCAACGTAAAAAAAATTCTTTTAGTTTCATAAAATTTCTTGAATATTTATGATAAGGGATCGTGTTAGCATCCTAGCTCCAGATAGACTACGCTATAACTTTCCACAGCAGCGTTTAATGAGGATTCAATTTGCTAAGCTCTTCGTGTAAAGTGCTTGATTCTGATTGGGTAAAAACTCCGACAAAAATCAACTCACTTTATTCATGGACTCACGGTCATACGACAATTTTAGGGGATGTTAACTTAGTCCGTGATAATTAGTGAACATAGCCAACAGACAATTGAAAAAAGTGTCGTTAAACTCAAAAAGGCGAACAAACTGACTATATTTGAAGCATTTTCTAAAAAATATATAAATTTTGTTAAACGGCCAAACGACTCTAACTTTTTTATTTTGATCAAAACGAAACGAATTCTATTAACCCCTAAAACAATTGACAGCGAATCATGACATAAAAAAACTTCAAGAGAAAAACACCCAAATGCATAATGCGCTGATGTAACTAAACACCCAAATTTAGCTCTAATTTGAATAAAATGAAGAAAAACTACCTGATCTACCTTCGCCCTCAAATATTAGATCTGTTGTTTAGTTAAGGTTAAATAACCTCCGTTATTAAGGTAACTTTCTTCTCTGGTATATGTTTTGTGCTGCTCTTGGAATAACCCGATTAAAAAAACTCAAGAAAACTCAACCGTGACGACAAAACACGACATTTACTTCAGAGCGCACTGTTTTAGATACCTGCTTCGCAAACACAAGCGATACAATGGCAAAAAAGCTCGAAGATTGGAAAAGAGTAATGAACGCAAATAAACAAAAAAACACTGACTTTGTTGAAAAAATAGATGCCCTTTAAGCTCTTTGAACTTCTAGAACGATTTCTGGTTTGCGCTTTTTTGATAACATTAACCCAACTTTAGAAAACTGGCTCAACAGGTAAGGTTTTTATTCCGCTGGAAATCTAAAAATTAAATTCCACTTTCGAAACTAGAAATCGTTCACGTTTTTTCGCGACATTTCCATTTGGAGAGTGCTATTTACGTCACTTTCAGCCGATGAATTTCCATTGAACTCAAAAAGTGCATATATACCTAAGTGCATCAAGACTTTTTCCTGAAAAAAAAAACAAAAAAAATCATCAAGACCTATATAAGTATTCACTACGTTCATTACTCCAAGAAATAAGACTTATGCCTTGTGACGGAATTGAATCCCGGTCTGGAGATTAGGAGCCTCACGTCTTCGCATCTGCGATTTTTGCTACGCTCGTGTATACAGCACTATCTTGCAATAAAACAGCTTCAGATGCTATTAACTTACCGGTGCTATGTATTGAAGCTAAAGTGTCAGCCAATGACCATGTTTATTTGCGAAAGTTAGTCCGGACTTCGTAACATGACACTAAGCTCGCTAGAGATCACTTGTGGCACATTGTATAGTTGCTCACAGTACATCTCAATATAAACCTTGCTTTCAACAAAAAAAGAACAGATTGGATAAAAAATCTAAGCTTTTTAAATAAATAATTTCATTCCCAAAGCAAACATATGCATACAATATTGAATATCAAATAATTTGAAATTTTTAAATCAAAATTTACAGCTAGAACTAGCACCACAAAAAATTCTTGGAAAATTAACCAGACATCAATCCGTTTAAATGGCAGATTAATTTTTGACTTCGTTTTCATATGGCTTGTGGCTCAATATCGAGCTAAAGTAGCAAAATTTGAGAGTCAACTTTAAAAACTATAAATTTGACGTTGAGATCATGAGAAAACAAAGCACATTGCGGCGCTCTAATGTAAGGAAAAAATTCGAAGTCTTGGCCGAGAAAAAAATTCTCAAACATTCTAAGAAAATCCGTCCTTTCGTAAGTAGGCATTCATAACTAAAAGCTAATTGCGTATTATTTACAGTATTACAATTTAGTTGAAAAAGGTATAACAAGTAGAGATAAATAATCACAGAAAACAGACCATGGTTTTGCAATCTTTGCTCTGCAACCTTTTTACTAAAGTCTTCTGGTCGTGTTGCACACTTACATACTCTTGCACTTCGACAACTTGCAGTTTGGCGCCATTAGTTGCCAATTCGTTCTCAACTTTCACAGTTGACATTTTATATGGCCCAATATTTTCCTGAGAATCTCTTGTACTTGTAGTATCATTAGTGTCAGTGATAGAGGAGTTAGCTAGCTCAATGTTAAGAATAGAATCATTGGAACTCAGATTCGAGTCTGAAATTGATTGTCTCCGAAGCCCACTTTGGGACATTCTATTAAAACGATCTGTTTCATCATTCGCATTACTGTTACTATTACTGTTCCCATTTTGGAAACGCCCCAGGAACTCCTTCGGTTTGATTCTGTTCAAAAACTGCGACGATTTCATAAACATCGAATTAGTATTTTGAGAGTAGCTTCTAGAATCACTTTGCATTTGAACATCTTCTGAACTTCTAGTTCTTTCAATGTTCGATTCGGTTCTGTTCACACCAGCTGTCAAAAATCCTTTCAATTTATCTGCCGCATTTTGCGCGCTCATTTTACGAGATGGATTAATCATGGATAGATGTTCAGCAGACGCCACTTCGAGTTGACCTGACTTTACTTTTATGCTAAGCGACAACCTCGACCTTGCTTTGGCGAAATCTTCTACAATTTTATCAACTGTTGCTCTCGATTTTGAATACTCGTCGGAACAATTTTCCGGGTTGGTTAACTGCATTTGAAGATCTTCATCGGAATTACTAGGTTTCATGTCTCCTTCAGTATCGCTGCTCTTAGGAACTGGGTTTCCAAGGGTCGCCTCGTCTAGATCAACTGGTTTGAGCGTAATCTGATTCGTTGTTGTAATTCCCGACGCTGTTGTTGGTATTGGATGAAAGATTTGAAGACAGCAAATTTCTGATCCAGAGTTAAGAATAGTTCCAAACGCGAGGGATTCCAGATCACGAATTGGCACTTTGAAACACTTGACGACTTTCAATTTCTCAAGTCGGTTCTGAACGTAGACTAAGTAGAAATTATTACTGCAGACCATCAGCACGTGAAACGTAACTATATCTTCAGAACCCTTAGATAAGGTCCAATTTACGGGAAACAATCTGTTGCGAGGGTTCTGGGATGACAATTCGACATGCGATTCCATGTGATCAACTATCCAGGCACTCCAGAACTCATCCGTCTGGTCGATTCGCTTCTTGGCAACTTCTACAATTTGAGACTCTATACTAAACCCTGGTTCGTCAGAATAGCCCAATGTCAAAAGATCAATGACACATTGCAAAATTGAGTCTCTAAACTGTGCCATTACGTAACGTCTTTCTAAGGAATTGACGCCGTCTCTTAGGAACCCTGTCATTTCACGCTTTCCTGTTTTGGTCACGTCTCCTTTAAGAGCATCCGTTCCTGTGTACTGCCTACTGATTGTGTTTCCATTTTCATGCCACATATTTTTCAAAGCAGTTTTCAGCCTCAGAGGAACGTTGTCTTCTGGAAGTAAACATCCGATCCTGACCATTTCGTCTTTCACTACACTTTCAGCTAGCCATCGCTGGACCACGTTGGTTCTGTCTAGACAATCAACACAGTTTATTCTGTACACGCCTTTCTGGAACTTGACCAGACCATGACTGTCACCGTAACTGAAGCCGATATCACTTTGGATTCTTTTGAAATTGAGCAAGAAATATTTTTCCAACTCATCAGCAGCTGAAACAAAAATTATTTATTTTTTTCTAAAAATATTAAAATTCTAGTCAGCTGAAAATTATTTCTCGCTTATCGTTTTAACTGATTTTAGTGTTCAAAACGAGATTACATGTCAAAATCGTGATGTATTTTTTTACCGAATATAAGATTAGCGCTCCGTCAATTACGTTTTACTGCACTCATGTGGTCCAACAAAATAATAAGTTTACAAAAAAATAGTAACAAAATGTTTCGGCACTTTTGATATATTAAGTAAAGTCTAAACTGCGTTAAAAAAGCCACCAGAAAGCGCCAAATGCACTTCCATAATTGAGCGTGATCAAATTAAGATTTTTCTTGAAAAAAAATACGACCTAAATAAGTATCTAATATTCGTTCGATGACACTTAAGCAACACTCTCTTACGTGCTCGTTTAGAGTGTGCGTGGTAGTCGTAGCTGACGTAGTAGAGGTCAGGCGAGTTCAAATCTGCGATGGCCTCTGCAAATATATTCCACAATAGCTTCTCTTTCTCCTCTGCCACTAGATTGACCACAGCCACTCTCGACCCATACATCTGCTTCAGAGTCGCAAAGTGCTTCTAAACAGAACCAAAGTAAAAATAGAAAAGTCACAAATAGACAAGATATTGTCGCGGTTCCGTTCAATTTTAAGAATAACCATACGTTCTGAGCAGCAAAGTGCTTCTTAACAGAATCAAAATGACAAAATGATTTCGAAGAAGCTTTATTTAGATTATTTTTTATGGCTAAAAGTAATCATTTGGCAAAAAATATATTGTTTTATTGTGAATATCAAACGGTACTGTTCAACCTTAAGAATAACTATAAGTTCAGTCTTAAAGTGCTTCTGAAATAATAGTGGCGAAAAAGAAGAGCTATCAAAAAATTGAAGCTTTTAGCTTTCTGATGACAAAAAAGTTGACGGAACGCCCCCTTTAAAAGCTAGCAGTTACCAGCTAGCCTTTTTGCCACTCAATCTATCAGAAATTCAGCGCAAAAAAAATAACATTGTACCCAGAAAAGTCAAATTCTGAATAAAAAGGACCGACATTAATAACATCAAATCAAATTCTGAAAAAGAATGACCGACCTTCATTAAATTAATCCGCAGTGGCCTTTTCTATCTCTGCAAAAATAGTCGTAAGCAATGACTCACCTTGAAGGCAGAGTTGTTGTCCTGTACACTTCTGCACTTCTTCATCTGTGCCTGGTACTTGACCCCCGTCAGCTCATGAGTCCAGTAGAGTGGGATCGATCCCCTCACTTGCACAAATGCACTGAAGAACTTCGTGTTCTGTCCGTAGATCACTGTCTCAGTTTCTACGAAGTTTGCCACATTGCCATCTTCGTCAACTCCTCTTCGCTTGTATCTATACAAATTGGAAAGTAGAGTTGCTGGAATTACTCGTCTCAAAATAAGGCTAAAAAACTTAAAGAGTAAATGCTGTTCTGCATTTAAAATCTTAACACAGACAAGCTGCCGCCAACAAAAAAACGGCTAACGGGAGCCTTCATAAAAATAGAAAAAAGTCAGGAAATGCGACTTAAAAAATTACCAAGATTCTCCGACAACGTGATTCAACCCGCATAACTTTCGATTGCGAGCCAATTTTTTTTTCTTCCAAATCCGTTTAGGTTTGCCAAACGATAGTTATCATAACCAAGGTACTCAAAGCTATGGAAAAACTACTTCAATTTATTTCGATAGCTTGAATTGATTCATAAACAATTAAAATTATCACAAGCATACTGCTCAAGCAATAAAACATTGCAAAAATTCATATGCGGTTAGCTTCAATAGGTTTGTAAAAATCTATTGAAAGCTACGTAAAACTTGAGAAGGATTAAAAGATCTTAAAAGACTTTCACCTTAAAAAAAAGAACTTAAGCTTATAAAGAACTTAAATTAAAAAAAACTTAAGAGGAACTTAAAAAAACTTAAGAAAGCTACTCAAGCAATAAAAACAACTCAAGTAGCTTATTCAGCTTCAACGATTTCAAAGAATTGCAAAAAATTAGAGCTAACTTAAGCAATGAAAGAAACAAATCAAGTTATTTTAATCCCTTCAATCGGTTCACAACATGTTAAAGTTTTCATAAACAAGTGCTCAAGTGACCAAACTTCGAAAAATTTTAGCTCAGGTTATGAGCTTCAAATTATTGGGTGCCGGACATCAAGCCGACGGGACTTCAAGCCGAATTGTAAAATTAGGGACTTCAAGCCGAATAATTCCTTATAAAGTCGTGAAATATGAACAATTTGAAAACTTTTTGCGAAGAATTTCTGAATTTCATGATCTTTCTTCACTAGTTATTGGCGTTTGCATATAATTTAAGCTTCCAAATGATGTTCCGGAAAATTTAAAAGTAAAACATGGTTGAAGGCATTTTTCATGTTTATAATTTATGCATTTCAAAAACTGGCTGATTTTATTAACGGATGCGAATCACAAGTGGTGCATTGTCATGAATAACGCTTATTATGGACTTAACTTGCCAAAATTTTAGAAAAGCAACATTTTGCAGATGATAAAATAGCGTTTTGTGGTGCTTGTAAAGTTTTAAATTCGGCTTGAAGTCCCTTCGGCTTGAAGTCCCGTCGGCTTGTTGTCCTAGACCCCAAATTATTAGCTTCACTATGCTTTCAGAAATATTAAATTATGTCGAGCAAGCTACTCAATCGATGAAAGAAACCATTCTAGTTGTTTTATCAGCTTCACTCGGTTCACAAAAAAATCATAAACAAGCAGCTCAAGCGACGAAAACTAGAAACATTTCTAAAGAGTTACTTTAACAGCTTGAATATTCTCGCAAAAAATATAGTTGCCTTGAGTCAGCTATTCAAGCGATAGAAGTAACATTTCAAGTTGTTTATATAGCTTGAACCTGTTCGCAAAGAGTTCTCTTAGGCAAATTGTTCAATCAACAAATTGAACTTCAAATAAAAATTGCATCATTTACGACATAAGTTCTAGCAAAAATTATGGTTTACTGGCCTGGCCCACAAATTTTTGATTTACTGATACATTAGTTGATTGATATCGTGCTTTTCTTAGTAAAAACGACCCACATTTTTGTGGGGTCGTACCACGTCTCATAAATAAGGGGGGGGGGAGGGGGGTTCTTACTGAAAGTTCGATGGATGTAGCAGGTTGACGAAAAAAATCATAAGCTTAAAGAGCTCTGAAGCTTAAAAATCTTGATCTCGTGCTTCTAAGCTGCGCGGCTAGAACAAATTTAGCTTTTCCTATTTACTGCAATATGGCGAGGGAAAACATATTGCACAAAGTACAATATATTTTTGGAAAAATTGGATGAACCACTTCAAATTTAGCATTATTCATTCAACTCTAGAAATCGCTTGTGTTTCTCAAAATTTCAAAAAATCTGTCTAGACATAGATATTTCGCCTTGACCTAAAAAAAGCTCTTTACAAAAATAAAATTTATCCAAACTTTAAATTTAACAAAAGTTCTTGAGTTATCGAGACTTTTGGTTGAACAGTGTCCCTAACATTTTTCACTAATCATTGTCCCCTTTAAAAATAAAGACTGCTCGCATCAGGGCAAAACCTTGAATGTTCCGACTGCGTTTTGAGGTTTATGGAGCAGTAATAACATAAAACAATTAAATGTAAATAAAATGAATTTTTTTCCCGAAAATTTGAATTTTTTTAAATGAAAATCATCCCCCCGCACGCCATGTAAAGTACAAAAGAATAGATTTTGCTCCTTGTAACAAATCAATTATGGCAAATAAGTTTCTTTCAACCAGTTTTCAACGATTTCTAAGACGGATAAATCTCGCTTACGCGTTAATAGCGGGAAATATATCGCGAGTTAATTGTCCCAAATTGGCCAAAATGGCAATCTTTAAACCCCCGTAACTTTACGAAAAATAATCACAGGTGAAATATCTTTTCAAATTTAAGCTCAGGACAACATTACCTTTAGAATAATTTTTTAAAATCCGTCAAAAATGGCTAGATAAAAAGTTGAAATTTGTCTGAAGAAAAAAACTCACCCCGAGCACAAATATTCCGTGACTTTTGTATCGAAAGTCGGAATAAAACGCTTAAACATTGCGCCTTAGAGGAATTGGCGCTAGGTTTTCAACTTATATGAATAACAGAACGCGCTGTCGACATCATGTTTAAGTAGACGCAATGCTTATGAACCTTCATAGGAGACATCGATTAAAGCGTTTTCATTGAGGACATTGATTAAAAAAAACGTCATCTACTGAGGCTTCAAAAACATATGTCAAATTAAACGAATTGAACAGTCTTTAATGTTCGGACAATGCACAACCGCATTATTTTAAGTTTCTTTCTTTTTGTTACTGCAATTATTTAAAAAAAATTGGCAACAATCACAAATCAGCTACCAAGATTGATCAACGAAATGAACTTGCAGTTTGACTATACCTGTGAAAAGCTGGAATTATTAATTCCAGCACAATTTTATCAAAAAGCAAAGAAGAATCGTCAAAACTGATGAAAGACTTGCAAACCGAAAGTAGTATGGTTAATTTGTGGGAAAGCAGGGTACCCGGACCGCTCATTGAGCTGCAAAAAAACTGCCGTAGAGGTGCACGACAAAGACAGATCTCGACATACGACCTCGCTCATTGCAGACAGGCGAACATACCAATCATTAGCTTGCGCTATCAATGAGAGAAAAAGACAAAACGTACGATTATTCGAAGCCTACTTGCGATAAATCGAAGCTATAAGCACAGATAAAAAAGAGCCAAGCGAACAACGAAGCTAAATGCAGAGCAAACCAATGAGCTAAAAATCGAAAAGGGTTCACAATATAGCAATTGCTACGCTAACACGACAAACCAACTAATCACAATCACAAGGAAGTCAGCAGATTGCTAACTAATGAATTGAAGAAACATAGCAGCCAGCAGATGACACCGAAGAGGAAGGGAATCATAATTAATTATGCTCTTTTCGGTTCATCATTAGACGATCGCGCCCAAAACAAAAAACCAAGATCGAGGAAAAACACGAGTTTTAGGAAGTTGAACTTGTTGAAAAAGGTACGCAGTTTTGTCAGCAAACTTTTTCGCCAAGAATTACCATATCAAAATCAATTGTAATCTGTGCCCTGCCTATTTTTTTGTTCTTACAGATATACCAATTGAAGACCAAGCTGAAAACAAAGAGACAGGCGACAAAAATTACATTTTACGCATTGAATTATAATTAAAATTGTTGTTCGTTCAATTGAGCAGTTCTAATTTACTAACTTCACTCAGTTTCGTTGAGCGAAAAGAACAATGCCAACAATTTGGCATTAATTATTGGAAAAAAAATTAGTTACCTGCGGCCTGCGCGGTGTCGTGACCTTCTCGAAATGAGGAAAATAGAAACTGTCTTTGACTGGCTGAATTTGAACGATTCTCGCATGTAGTCCGGAACATTCTGGCTCACATCTTCCTCTTCTATTGTCATCGTGAAGTGGGTTGCGAACCCATGAATCAACCGGACTCCGAAGCCCCCGCCGTCTACTGGGGTTGACTCAGGGGGTAGATGTTGCAACATAACCTTATTCCAGAAGAACATGTCATTTGTTTCCTCTGCTTGCTGCTTGTTTTCAGCGCAATGTCTAAACAACAAAGCACTCATTAAACCCCAATTGAGTTAACTCTTGCCAATTATAATCAACATAGCCCACAGACAATTGGAAAAGCCTCGTTGAACTCAAGAAAATCAAAAAGGAGACTTAGTTTTTTGAAGCATTTTCAGGTTAAACATATAGGGCCTTGAAACAATCTTGATAAAATTGACCCAATTTCAGAAAACTAGATCAAAAAGCAAAAATTTTATAATCCGCTGCGAAGTCTGAAACTTGAGTTGAAACTAGTCTTTCAAATTTTTCCATACCATTTACTTTTGTTTTTGAAGGTCGTAATTTATCTGCATTTAGCAAAATAAAATGAGATGAACTTAGTCAAACAAAAATGAGAGTGAACAACTTAGCCTTTTTCTCGAAAAAAAAACAAACGAAAAACCACACACCCAAACCATCCTTTATTTAGCAAGGACAGAATGCTCCGACAACAGTTATAACAGCTCCGAAAAATCTAAGCCCGAGCAATGGGATACGCCATCGCAGACCGGGACCGTCCCTAATAAGCAGTTACAAAAATGTATAAGAAACAAGCAATTACAAAAAAAAACGATACACTCAATTTTAAGTACATTGCCATTTAAGCTACCTTTGTAATGTTTTTTATTTGATTATATTACATTAAATTGATGTTTTAATGATGTTTAGGGGAATAAAATCAGTGCCATTTTTCTGTTGATGCTCCTAAGCAGGCATGTATTCATTAAACTTCATTGAATCAGTTCTATGAATTTGTACAATATGATAGAATTTTGTAATGCCTTCTGGAATATAAATAAATTAGAAGTCTGAAAAATCAGACTTTGACAAAAAACTGAAACACAAAAATGTATTGAAAAAATTGCGATCTCTTATTTCAATACAGACGTTTTCTTGAGTCGAAACATACCTTTGGTAAGTACTGCACAAATTACCGTCTGGAACGAAAAAGAAATCAGTCCTCGCTCGTGAACTCTCATCGCAAAACAACTTCTTCACCTCCCTCGCTAGTTTCGCTTCTGTACTCGAAGCGCCCCCTTCAAAACTACTATTAACAGCTGGACCCCGCTGTGCTGAAGTAGCATTACCCCCACCGCTGGGTTGTTGAGTTGGCTGGGGATTTTGGAGTTGGGAAGGCGTTGGGTGGAACTGGCTCTTAGCCAGTTGTTGCATGTCTTCTGTGGCTATGGCACCTCTGTTTATTCTGATTATGGAGATGTTTGTGACTGCGTAAACTGGTTTTCCGATCGGAGAGGGAAGCGTGAATAGTTTCTTAACGTCTGTTATCACTGCAAACAAAAAAAAATGTCATCTTAAGCTATATCTTGAACAGTAACCGTCTCACATTTACACACAAAAAAAACATTAGTTAAAAAATGAAAAATGATGGAAAACTAGGTTTACCACAAAGTTAACTTTCGTGAGTCTCGATAGATGTTCATTTACGGCAGATGACAGACTTTTAAAAATCAAATTAGCGACAGAACGCACTTACGAAGAGTACACAAAGTCGACAACCTTTAAGCAGAAACAAGTGGATCCGATTTTTTTTAATTTAGACATTTTTAAGTCACCCCTGAAACTACATGGAACAATACTTGCACTTGAAATTACAATGAAAAGTGCTTATAGCACACGAAAATACCGTGATGTGGCAACTAAGCCGACAGAAATTGAGCAGACAAATTAAAGTCTGACTGGTCAATTTTTACCAGAGCAAAATTTCAATTGCTTATATGCTGAAAAAAAAAACAAGCTTCGGCCGTCATTCGAACCCCTGAACTTAGGTTCCAAAGTCGACGGCATTACTCCTACGTTCTAATGCTTCAACAATAAAGCAAGTAACAAAAGCAAATAAGTTTTGTAAGAAAAGTTGTTTAAGGGAAAAAGTCTAGTTCCCGGTTGCAAGACACTGGCTTTCGAAAGTGTAATTAGTTTCAGACACAGCCGATTGCGGATCTAGTCCATTCAATCGTTTCCAGTAAACCCATATTATAGGCAAGTTTCAAAGCTAGTGCTTAAGGAAGACTTTGAAAAAAAAATGGCTCGCAAATATTTTACTTGCAAATGATTGGGCATTTAATTACTTACAAAACCTAGTACTGGATTTCATTATGCTTCCTCTCAAATGTAATAACACATGTTTATAATTAAAACAGATATACACACAAAAGAGCTTGTGTTAAACCTGAGTACTATTAGGTTTAAGGTAGTACTACGAAAAAAGTCATGCGAATAACTATAAAACCAGGTATGGTACTACTATGATATGAGTGGTCCCTTGAAAATAATCAGGTCCCTTGAGAACAAGACACCTAGAGCTCTCAAATTGGTTCAAAATAGTGATTTCGCCATTCAGAAAGATGTCGCAGTATTTTTTCAAACAAAACATGACTGTTAAAGCCGTTAAAAAAGTTGACGCGAGCATATTTCTTGACATAAACAATATAGTAATTACATTTTTAACCTGAAAAGTTTCTGACTCAACATATTTTGCCAGATTTTCGAAAGGAATACCTTAAACACAAATTAGTTTTCAAATTTTTACATGAAAAATGCACGCACGACCTATCTAACATAGTTGCTTTTTTCGAGGGACCACTCTTTCATAGTAATATCACAGGTAATACTAACCAAGCAAGCACAGCAAGTCAGAAGGCGGTGCTTTGAAAACTCCAATAATTCCATAAATAACCCCATAGCACTTTCTATCCCCAGCACAAACCACCGTCTTCTCTAGGTCTTCATCAGCTGCTTCATTCGAGTACTCCATAGCACCCGAGTTCAAATCGATCTTCAGTTTCCGAATACAACCTTCGTATTTCCGAAGAATCTCCAAATTCACTTCTTCTCTAACAAAAACTTCCATTTCGGGAAGTTCGTTGTCGACTTCAAACATTTTTAGACCTCTTTATACGTCAAAACTATGGTAAATTATTTGAACAACGGTAACCAAAAGTGGTTTGGAAGATAGCTATTTTTATGTTGTTTACTCAACTTCGCTTAAAACTAGGTGTCCGGTTGTTTTGAAGTTGGCGCAACAAACGATTACGGAAGTTCGATGGCTAAAATCTGCATGATTCATCTTTATTTGTTAGCTGTGCTTAGTCAATTGATTGTTTTTGTGACGCGATGTTGTAGACTGTTTAAATCAGGCAGCATAATTCTGAAAGTTTGGTCGGTCAAATGAATTGTTTAGAAGACAAATTATATTCAAATCTTGGTATTTGACAACTTTTAACGGAACATTTAATAATTTAATTACTCGCTTAATCAAACACAGTTATAAAGAAACTGATTAATAGGTAAATAGAAATTTTGCTGCTGAAATCATCGACATTTGAAAATAATTTTAAACCATTTAGCAAACCAAGAAAAACCACTTACTAACGCTGCTTCAATAAGTCGAAATAAATTACATGTAACACATAATGTAATGTAATAGACAAGAGGTAAAAAAACTTACTAGATACCACAAAATAACATAGGTAACAAACAACTAGAAAATTGTTTACAGAAAAGTGACAACCCGAAAAAAGTATGCACCTTCTGGAACGGAAGAACTACCAACAGTGCTCAATATCCGTTTAAATCAATTCTTCATTTCTTTTAAAACCATTAATTTAATTACAAAATAAGTGTTCTCAGTGTGTTAGGGAAAAAAGGGATCAACCAATCCCCCCCCCCCAGTGACCTATCGTAGAATGCCCTTCCCAAGAATAAATTAATTCTGAAAAAAATTCTGTATTAAATATGCAAATGCGCAAATAAAATTGGTTTTTACATTTTTATGCCGGATTGCATTTGTATGCAGTTAATTGGACAAACTAATGCTTTAATTCATTTTTCTTTAGTAATACGGTTAAATTTGAACGAAGCTAGGCTATACTCAAAGTCCGCCTATGAAAATATGGTGTTCAAAAATAAATCAAAAATAATAACAGTAGATCTTAAAAATCAATTCAGAGAAAAGCAACCTAAATTTTTCTTTTCAAAAAATTTGCATTTTGAAAAGTCTGAATAAAATGATGAAGAACAAAGCTTCGCATTATAAAAAATTTGTATTAAACGTAGCGATCAGAAAGTCGGAAAAATTGCAGTTAAAAAGCAAACCAAAAACAAACGAAACTCGAAGAAAAAACATCACAAAAGATTTTTCGTTTTTTAAGAATCTTTTAGAATTATTTTTTTTACGACTCGACTTTCGACTTACAAAAGAATACATATCACGTTAAGACTATCTAAAATTCAAGAAAATTTTTTCGTCATCAAAGTTTTCCATAAAACTAACACAGGTAAATTGTTTATTCTGATGAGAACTATAACAAAAAAATCCACATTACGTCTATCCCAACTTTTGCGCCATGTAAACTTCTGTATGAGGGGAGCGTAATTTGGCTTCTTCACAGAAAAACTACAAACTTGAATGTGAAAAACAAAAAAAATGAACATTATATTTATTATTGTCTTCGCCATCTTCATTGACAAAAGAAAAATAAACGCGAGGAAACTGAAAAAAAATCAGACTTGTTTTTTTTTTCAGAAACCATAAATTTTTGAATTTCGAACGAAAAAATAGGTGGCCTTAAAGCTCTTGGAATTTTTGGAACAATTTACCATGGACACTTTTTTGCTAATTGGTAAAACTTTTATTTCGCTGGGAAATCTGATAATTAATTGTCACCATTTTCGAAATTAGAAGTTGATCACAATTTTCGTGACCTTTAAACTTTTGCTGTTCGATAATGGAGTTTGCCTTCTTTTTAACGATGGAAACGCTCTGAACTTGATAAAATCAAAAGTCAAAACACGAAAAATCAAAATTGAGCTTGACAAATTTTAAGACTCTTTCCTGAAAAAAATCGCTGCGTTCATTACTCTTTAAAATTAAAACATAGCCAACAGACAGTTGGAATAAAGTCAAGGAACGCAAGCAAACAGAAACAAAACTGACGTGATTTTATTTTTTTAAACTTGAGCTTTCGAATATCAAAGTTGAATTTCAAGAACAATTTATGAAAAATTAACTCAATTTGAGAAAACTAGAGCAATAGGAAAAATTTTCATTCCGCTGGAAAATCTTAAAACTTAAATCCAATTTGCAAAATTAAACTCGATCAAGTTTTTCGTTGACTTACAATTTTCGACAGGGGAGCTTGCTTTTGACAGGGGAGTTGGCCTTCTTTTTAACAAAGGAAATAGACTGAACTAATACAGAATTGAACCGCAAAAAATCAAACTCGAGCGTGAACAATTTTAAACATAATGTTCAAATAAAAACATCATCGCGACCAATATACTTTCATCATCAAAATTGGACACGTATAAAGTATGGACACGTATTAAGTAGAAATATCAGATGAAAATTAGGGCGGAAAAACGAAAATCTCAATGAAACCTTCCTTCAAAAATTCAAAATTGCTAGAACTTTGATGAAACAAAACACATCAGATTACGGCTCTTTGAATTTCAAGAAATTTGTAAACTTGTCGTTATTTTAAGAAATTTACCCAATCAAAGGACAATTATTTTATTAGAAAAACTTCAAGTTGAAATCCATTTTCAAAATTAAACTTCATTCAGATCTTTGTAACATTGCCACTTTCGTATTTTGACTTCCTTTCAGCATATTTATTTGAACTTAACTAAGAAAAAAATCAGAAATCGAACAGCGAAAAACAAAATACGGAAGCTTCATCACATTTAAAGACTTTGTTAAAACCCAGAAAAAAATGAGGGCATTCACTCCGTTCATTGACACTCGAATGCAAAACGAGAAAGCCGCTACTTTCTATCAAAATGAACAAGGCTAGTTTTGAAACATACATACGAAGACAATAGAATGTGAAAACAGCATCTGAAGCCCCCTCACCCTCAAACACACACATGCACATAAACTTCCTCGAAAGACGCATTATGAGGCTATTCAGCCGACTTTATATAGGCCGAAACCTATCAAGCGGAAAAAACAGGAAAAGAAAAAACAAAACACGAACAAATTTTTGTCATAATATAAAATTATGAACTCTATAACAATTTTTAGCGTTTTGTGCAATCCAGAGAGAAGGATAAAAACTATGTTTTCCTTGAAAGTACTCAAAAATAAGTCACTAAGCCGGCAAAGTAAATTCCAAGATTAGTAAATTACAACACAGAGGCGAAGCTGTGCTTCGCAAACACTTTCGAGAACACGACCAAAGCAGCTTTTATCAAGTGAGCCGACAGAATATGAGCCGAAATCATTTGAGCAGAAAAAAGTTATTAGGCCAAATAAAAACAAACAAAAAAGAAAATATTCTGAAACGGAATTTTTTGAAACAGAATATTTCCCGTTTGAAAAACATAACAGGTCCTAAAACCTTAGCCGTCCCAGGCGTAATTGTTACTTCCAGAACAAGTGTGCCGGACACGCAATAAAAATTGAATTTACAATGAACTGGACCTGAAGTTACATTTTTAATTTTGAACATTCAGTGAAAAAATTATTTGCAAAAAAAAATCTCGAATCCGATTAGGGTAATAAAAACACAAAACAAACCTCACTACCTTTACACCACTCTAGGATAAAAAGAAACTCTCCAGAGCTTCAACCATTGTTTGAACAATGAATCAATGTGATAGATCTACCTTTTCGCAGCTAAACAAAAACAGTGCATATAGGTCTCCCTCTACTTGTGAAAAAATAAAAGCAAAACCGTTTCGCTACCACAAAGAAAAACAGCAAAACCATTTCGTTTTGAACAATGAAAAAAGGCTAGCAAATCAAAACTGCCGAAAAAGAAATTTTGAGACATTTGGAAAAATTTCAGCTTTCGAATAAAAAAATACATAACGTTGAATATATTACGTTGAAACGCCAAATACAAAAATATATCAGCCAAAAATGAAATTTTGAGACAATTGGAAAATTTTCAACTATCGAATATAAAAATACATCACGTTAAAAAAAGTCTTTTTTTAAACTAGAAGTCAATCAGGTTTTTCGTGGCCTTTTCACTTTTGCTGTTCGATAGTGGCGTTTGCCTTAACAACGAATATGAAGTAGAAATAAAAATAAACCATAAATCAAACCGCAAAAAAAAACTTGAGCGCGAACAATTTTAATGACTTTTTCCTGGAAAAAAAGTCATCAAGAACAGTTTAAGTGAAAATGGCCCCGTTCTTTTGCATTAAGAAACATCATTTCAGTAACTTGAAACCAAAAAAAGTAAAAAGTATGAAACTTCTCGAAACTTTTCAAAGAGGTTTTGTATTAAAAGTAATTCAGAAAAAAAAAGCGGATCGAAACTTTTCGTGCCTCCGAAAAGCAAATAGCGCCAAAATTTACTTCTGGTAACGTTTGGTAAATGGCTGCGTAGACAAAAGTAATAACCGGAAAAGTTTTGAACCCGTTTATAAAACACGTCTGTCACGATTGCGATAACCAGATTGAAAACTGAAACCGGTAAAAACAAAAGTCAATTGCTAAATGCACAACTTACTTCGAAAAAACTACGAGACCTTCAATTTGCTTTCTTAATTTCGACACATCCTGTCAAAAAAACTAAACTATTCATTAACACTTTAAAGCAAACTTTGCAGTCAAAATCTTGATTTAAACACAAAATGAATTTAACTTGTGTGCATAATAAGAACTAGACTCGATTCGTCAGAATTGAAAAAAAATGGTTAATATTTACTCATATTTCATATACAAACTTAAATATATTGTCACATAGTTATTGGAACCATTAAGCATTCGTAGTAACCAACACAAGCATTTATTCACATTTTTTAAGCCAAGAAACACTTTAATCATTTGTATTTAGTAGAAAACTCCAACTTGCTGACCATTTTTTCACTTCTTTTTATTTCTGTGTTTCTTTTTCTTTTTCGCACTTCCTTCTGTTCCCGAAGTTGCCGAAGAGCCTCCACTGGTAGTTGAACTGAAGCTGGTTTCTAAAGCAGATGCTGACTGTGAACAACTTGACTCAGGAGACAAAGGATCCTTCTTTTCGTTGGACCCAGGACTCAGTGGCGCCTCCACCCTTTTAGCTTCTTCTTTCTTTGCTTCTGCTACTTTATTTTGTTCATCAACTGTCGCTTTTAACACCTCGGGTTCCCGTTCCTCTTTTGCGGCCGATTTAGCTGTCGGGCTTTTACTTTGGTGAGACGACTGCTTGGCCGTTTCAGTGACGTTCGTTTTCACATCCTTATCGCCAGGTGTATCGCCATCAATCAATTGCTTTCCATTCTGATCAGGTGGTCCCGTTCCGTAAGTTGCCGTCCTTTCTTCCTCTTCTTTCATAGCAACGACCAACTGGGTTTCAATTGTTTCAGGATTTCAACTTGGGCCGAAATTTCAGCTTTGTTTTGAGGTTTAGCTGCTTTCAAAGCTCTCACTTTGTTCCCCTACCAATACAACAAATTTACTCAACATACTCAATTTATGACATACTTCGTACTCAAAAACATACCTCACTTTTATTATTATTATTTGTTGTTTTCAAACATGCGAATCTGTTTGGATAAGCAAACTTTTCGGAACAAATAATATGAGTTTTTATTACATAAGTTCATCGCAAGCATTTTTTGCCCAATAATTACTGGTTTGGAGGTTCAATGTGACAATTCTTTAAAAGCAGTTAGCTTCACGAAAAAATAGCCAGCATACAGATGGCGAAGTGTCGATGAAATTAAAGAACACAAACAAATTATTTATTTTTTGAAAAATTTTCAAGTTTCGAGTTTTTGAGAAAAAACACTTGTTTCAATTGACTTTTGAGATGGCACTTTTTTCATAAAGCTAACCCAATTGGAGAAAAACTCAAAACGCAAAACAACGAACATCAGCGTAAAAAAAACGACAGAAATAAGTGTCTTCACTTAGTTCATTGACATTTATAAAAAAGAAAAAAAAAACGAAAATTCAATAACTTGACCACTTCTAACAGAAAACAAGTTTCAAAATCATATGAAATAAATTCTCATGTTTTTCTTAACCTGTTCTGTGCACATATTTTTCAACGTTTCCTCGGACATGCCAGCATACGGACATTTCAGCATACAATCCTCAGCTTTATTCTGATTAGCTGCTTGTGCATTATTCTCTTTTGAGGCCTCCTTAACCTCGTTCGACGCTTTCTCAAAGTCAGATTTCAACTTTTTCAAAATCTCCACCTCTTCGCTTATCTTCTTTTTGTCGGGTGGCTTCGCCGCTTTCAATTTCCTCACAATGTCTCCCTGTTCAAAATTTAACTATTTAATTTGAAAGAAATAATCTTCATATACATTATGATTGATAAATTTATCATTTGACATTCTTCAATTCAACTGGTAATTTTCGTTATTTGTTGGAAAATCTTTTTTAAAACATTGCTGAAATAAAAGCTTGTACTGAATTTCAACAACCAAGAAAACACGTTTTATTTTTTAGTCAGTATTGCTTTACGCTAAAAAGCTAAAATGGTGATACTTTTTCGGCAGACAAACTTTTTTGTTTTGTCTTCATCCATTAAACTTCAATATTCGATTAGCCTAATATAATAATCTTGTACCGCTTGAGAATTGCTGCACTTAGTGTTTGGTTCAGTCTTTTGAAATTCTCCGAACTTTTAAAAGTTTATTCGGTATTACAGTTCACAAGACCTATGTTTAATTTAGCTATCCCTAAAGCTATTCATTTAAAGCCCAACTACCTGTTCTGTGATTGCAGACTGCAACTCCTGAACACTTTTCCCATTCACCCCCACTAGCGCTGCCCCTCCGCCAGTATTGCCCCCCGGACTCTTTCCCTGTTGAGCCCCGCCGTACATCTCTTTCAACTTCATAACTTCACTTTCCTCCAATTTCTTGAACAGTGGAACTGGCTTGTTAATTTTGTGACCTTAAATAAGAATATTAGCTCAAATTTGGAAACAATTGGGGTGCACTGTTTTCAGCGGAAAAACATTAAGCTAGAATTTAGGTTTCAATTCACGGAATTAACTCCCCTGCATAAAATCCCTCCGGACAAAAATCTACCGGAAAAAAATTCCCAGGACTAAAATCCCAGAATTGCAAATCCCCAACTATTAAATACCCCCTTATTAAATTTAACTGGTGAAGCTCTCAGACAATAAATAAGGTGCTGTCGTTTTTTTCCGGAAACTAGTTAATAACATACCATAACTTTTAAAACCAACCTGTAGGTATGGCCCTGATGAAACTCTTAGGCAGAAGAGGCAGTCCATTCTGATCATCTGATGACGCATACAACCCCATCTGGTTGAAGATCTCAAACGCCGTCTGGGGCATAAAAGGTTCCAACATCTGAGCACAGATGTGAACGATGTTGACACAAATCGCGTTTATGGCACCTGCTCTCGCTTTGCTGAAAAAAATAAACAATGAGGCTAAGCCAATATCAACGTATGCAAATTTCTATGCTTTTTTGAAGGATTCAAAAAAAATACAAAAGCAAAAACAAACACCATAAAAGACCATTTTCGTCTTACAGGCTGTCAACCAAATTAATTTCAAGAAACTAGCAAATAACAAAACACTCCCTTGAAGATGAACAATTTCAATCGGTAAAAACCTGCAATAATATGTCAAATTCTAGAACTTTTTTGAAGTCGTTTTTGACTTTTAACCTGTGTTTTAGTCTTTATAAACCTATTAAAAAAGAAATCTTAAAAAAAAACATTTAAATATTGTAAACAAACTTTTCGGGTTCTGATGATTTGTTGAGTACCCATGGCTGTGTACTCTGAATATACCCATTGCCCCATCTTGAAACATTCAGAATTTTCGACAGAGCATCTCGGATCCTAAAAACAATATTTTACAGCTAAATATTTTTTGAGCTAAAGAAATCTATCTTGAGAAATCATAAGAAAACTACACAGAACAACTAGCCTGACTTTCTCCATGCATTCAATGTAGCTCTGCAACTCTTTGTTCACGTTGTCAATAACATCCTCGTCCTCCTTTTCAAGTGAAGAAATCTCTTGCACTTCAGCTTTAAAACTGTTAAAACAAAAACTCAACGCTCGGTTGATGAAGTTGCCGAGATTGTTCAGGAGCTCCGTGTTGCTCTTTATCGCGAAGTCCACCCACGAGAAGGTGGAGTCTTGCGACTCGGGTCTCACAAAGAGGAGGTAGAAGCGGAAGACGTCAGCAGGGATCCCACTGTCCCGGGCGTTGTTTCCGAAGACTCCCACGTTTCTACTTTTGCTGAATTTTCCCTCCTCATAATTGAGATATTCTGAAATTAAACAAAAAGTTCTTACTGTTCGGAGTGCTGTCAAAAAGTAGAAAACCTTTATTTCATTCCGGTCCAGAAGTAGACAAATACTATATAAATCAATCAGAATTGAGAACAGAAAGCAAACTCAGGAAATAAATACTTAATATTTATTTTTTTTAAGTTTGCTTCTTGTTCTCTCCGATCCTGATTGGTGAATATAGTAGTTGTTTACTTTATGACGTGTCTATTTTATAACTTGTCTACTTTTTCCTACGTTATGTTATTGTTCCGAACATTTGAAAAAAGGGGAGGAACTTTGTTTTAGTTAACTGTAGAAACCGAACGGTATAAACGAACTGTTTAGATTGGTACAAATATTCTTTTATTTTTTTTTATGTTACACTTTTCAGACTTGTTTTTTTTTCAGAAACCATAAATTTTTGAATTTCGAACAAAAAAATAGGTGGCCTTAAAGCTCTTGGAATTTTTGGAACAATTTACCATGGACACTTTTTTGCTAATTGGTAAAACTTTTATTTCGCTGGGAAATCTGATAATTAATTGTCACCATTTTCGAAATTAGAAGTTGATCACAATTTTCGTGACCTTTAAACTTTTGCTGTTCGATAATGGAGTTTGCCTTCTTTTTAACGATGGAAACGCTCTGAACTTGATAAAATCAAAAGTCAAAACACGAAAAATCAAAATTGAGCTTGACAAATTTTAAGACTCTTTCCTGAAAAAAATCGCTGCGTTCATTACTCTTTAAAATTAAAACATAGCCAACAGACAGTTGGAATAAAGTCAAGGAACGCAAGCAAACAGAAACAAAACTGACGTGATTTTATTTTTTTAAACTTGAGCTTTCGAATATCAAAGTTGAATTTCAAGAACAATTTATGAAAAATTAACTCAATTTGAGAAAACTAGAGCAATAGGAAAAATTTTCATTCCGCTGGAAAATCTTAAAACTTAAATCCAATTTGCAAAATTAAACTCGATCAAGTTTTTCGTTGACTTACAATTTTCGACAGGGGAGATTGCTTTTGACAGGGGAGTTGGCCTTCTTTTTAACAAAGGAAATAGACTGAACTAATACAGAATTGAACCGCAAAAAATCAAACTCGAGCGTGAACAATTTTAAACATAATGTTCAAATAAAAACATCATCGCGACCAATATACTTTCATCATCAAAATTGGACACGTATAAAGTATGGACACGTATTAAGTAGAAATATCAGATGAAAATTAGGGCGGAAAAACTAAAATCTCAATGAAACCTTCCTTCAAAAATTCAAAATTGCTAGAACTTTGATGAAACAAAACACATCAGATTACGGCTCTTTGAATTTCAAGAAATTTGTAAACTTGTCGTTATTTTAAGAAATTTACCCAATCAAAAGACAATTATTTTATTAGAAAAACTTCAAGTTGAAATCCATTTTCAAAATTAAACTTCATTCAGATCTTTGTAACATTGCCACTTTCGTATTTTGACTTCCTTTCAGCATATTTATTTGAACTTAACTAAGAAAAAAATCAGAAATCGAACAGCGAAAAACAAAATACGGAAGCTTCATCACATTTAAAGACTTTGTTAAAACCCAGAAAAAAATGAGGGCATTCACTCCGTTCATTGACACTCGAATGCAAAACGAGAAAGCCGCTACTTTCTATCAAAATGAACAAGGCTAGTTTTGAAACATACATACGAAGACAATAGAATGTGAAAACAGCATCTGAAGCCCCCTCACCCTCAAACACACACATGCACATAAACTTCCTCGAAAGACGCATTATGAGGCTATTCAGCCGACTTTATATAGGCCGAAACCTATCAAGCGGAAAAAACAGGAAAAGAAAAAACAAAACACGAACAAATTTTTGTCATAATATAAAATTATGAACTCTATAACAATTTTTAGCGTTTTGTGCAATCCAGAGAGAAGGATAAAAACTATGTTTCCCTTGAAAGTACTCAAAAATAAGTCACTAAGCCGGCAAAGTAAATTCCAAGATTAGTAAATTACAACACAGAGGCGAAGCTGTGCTTCGCAAACACTTTCGAGAACACGACCAAAGCAGCTTTTATCAAGTGAGCCGACAGAATATGAGCCGAAATCATTTGAGCAGAAAAAAGTTATTAGGCCAAATAAAAACAAACAAAAAAGAAAATATTCTGAAACGGAATTTTTTGAAACAGAATATTTCCCGTTTGAAAAACATAACAGGTCCTAAAACCTTAGCCGTCCCAGGCGTAATTGTTACTTCCAGAACAAGTGTGCCGGACACGCAATAAAAATTGAATTTACAATGAACTGGACCTGAAGTTACATTTTTAATTTTGAACATTCAGTGAAAAAATTATTTGCAAAAAAAAATCTCGAATCCGATTAGGGTAATAAAAACACAAAACAAACCTCACTACCTTTACACCACTCTAGGATAAAAAGAAACTCTCCAGAGCTTCAACCATTGTTTGAACAATGAATCAATGTGATAGATCTACCTTTTCGCAGCTAAACAAAAACAGTGCATATAGGTCTCCCTCTACTTGTGAAAAAATAAAAGCAAAACCGTTTCGCTACCACAAAGAAAAACAGCAAAACCATTTCTTTTTGAACAATGAAAAAAGGCTAGCAAATCAAAACTGCCGAAAAAGAAATTTTGAGACATTTGGAAAAATTTCAGCTTTCGAATAAAAAAATACATAACGTTGAATATATTACGTTGAAACGCCAAATACAAAAATATATCAGCCAAAAATGAAATTTTGAGACAATTGGAAAATTTTCAACTATCGAATATAAAAATACATCACGTTAAAAAAAGTCTTTTTTGAAACTAGAAGTCAATCAGGTTTTTCGTGGCCTTTTCACTTTTGCTGTTCGATAGTGGCGTTTGCCTTAACAACGAATATGAAGTAGAAATAAAAATAAACCATAAATCAAACCGCAAAAAAAAACTTGAGCTCGAACAATTTTAATGACTTTTTCCTGGAAAAAAAGTCATCAAGAACAGTTTAAGTGAAAATGGCCCCGTTCTTTTGCATTAAGAAACATCATTTCAGTAACTTGAAACCAAAAAAAGTAAAAAGTATGAAACTTCTCGAAACTTTTCAAAGAGGTTTTGTATTAAAAGTAATTCAGAAAAAAAGCGGATCGAAACTTTTCGTGCCTCCGAAAAGCAAATAGCGCCAAAATTTACTTCTGGTAACGTTTGGTAAATGGCTGCGTAGACAAAAGTAATAACCGGAAAAGTTTTGAACCCGTTTATAAAACACGTCTGTCACGATTGCGATAACCAGATTGAAAACTGAAACCGGTAAAAACAAAAGTCAATTGCTAAATGCACAACTTACTTCGAAAAAACTACGAGACCTTCAATTTGCTTTCTTAATTTCGACACATCCTGTCAAAAAAACTAAACTATTCATTAACACTTTAAAGCAAACTTTGCAGTCAAAATCTTGATTTAAACACAAAATGAATTTAACTTGTGTGCATAATAAGAACTAGACTCGATTCGTCAGAATTGAAAAGAATGGTTAATATTTACTCATATTTCATATACAAACTTAAATATATTGTCACATAGTTATTGGAACCATTAAGCATTCGTAGTAACCAACACAAGCATTTATTCACATTTTTTAAGCCAAGAAACACTTTAATCATTTGTATTTAGTAGAAAACTCCAACTTGCTGACCATTTTTTCACTTCTTTTTATTTCTGTGTTTCTTTTTCTTTTTCGCACTTCCTTCTGTTCCCGAAGTTGCCGAAGAGCCTCCACTGGTAGTTGAACTGAAGCTGGTTTCTAAAGCAGATGCTGACTGTGAACAACTTGACTCAGGAGACAAAGGATCCTTCTTTTCGTTGGACCCAGGACTCAGTGGCGCCTCCACCCTTTTAGCTTCTTCTTTCTTTGCTTCTGCTACTTTATTTTGTTCATCAACCGTCGCTTTTAACACCTCGGGTTCCCGTTCCTCTTTTGCGGCCGATTTAGCTGTCGGGCTTTTACTTTGGTGAGACGACTGCTTGGCCGTTTCAGTGACGTTCGTTTTCACATCCTTATCGCCAGGTGTATCGCCATCAATCAATTGCTTTCCATTCTGATCAGGTGGTCCCGTTCCGTAAGTTGCCGTCCTTTCTTTCTCTTCTTTCATAGCAACGACCAACTGGGTTTTCAATTGTTTCAGGATTTCAACTTGGGCCGAAATTTCAGCTTTGTTTTGAGGTTTAGCTGCTTTCAAAGCTCTCACTTTGTTCCCCTACCAATACAACAAATTTACTCAACATACTCAATTTATGACATACTTCGTACTCAAAAACATACCTCACTTTTATTATTATTTGTTGTTTTCAAACATGCGAATCTGTTTGGATAAGCAAACTTTTCGGAACAAATAATATGAGTTTTTATTACATAAGTTCATCGCAAGCATTTTTTGCCCAATAATTACTGGTTTGGAGGTTCAATGTGACAATTCTTTAAAAGCAGTTAGCTTCACGAAAAAATAGCCAGCATACAGATGGCGAAGTGTCGATGAAATTAAAGAACACAAACAAATTATTTATTTTTTGAAAAATTTTCAAGTTTCGAGTTTTTGAGAAAAAACACTTGTTTCAATTGACTTTTGAGATGGCACTTTTTTCATAAAGCTAACCCAATTGGAGAAAAACTCAAAACGCAAAACAACGAACATCAGCGTAAAAAAAACGACAGAAATAAGTGTCTTCACTTAGTTCATTGACATTTATAAAAAAGAAAAAAAAACGAAAATTCAATAACTTGACCACTTCTAACAGAAAACAAGTTTCAAAATCATATGAAATAAATTCTCATGTTTTTCTTAACCTGTTCTGTGCACATATTTTTCAACGTTTCCTCGGACATGCCAGCATACGGACATTTCAGCATACAATCCTCAGCTTTATTCTGATTAGCTGCTTGTGCATTATTCTCTTTTGAGGCCTCCTTAACCTCGTTCGATGCTTTCTCAAAGTCAGATTTCAACTTTTTCAAAATCTCCACCTCTTCGCTTATCTTCTTTTTGTCGGGTGGCTTCGCCGCTTTCAATTTCCTCACAATGTCTCCCTGTTCAAAATTTAACTATTTAATTTGAAAGAAATAATCTTCATATACATTATGATTGATTAATTTATCATTTGACATTCTTCAATTCAACTGGTGATTTTCGTTATTTGTTGGAAAATCTTTTTTAAAACATTGCTGAAATAAAAGCTTGTACTGAATTTCAACAACCAAGAAAACACGTTTTATTTTTTAGTCAGTATTGCTTTACGCTAAAAAGCTAAAATGGTGATACTTTTTCGGCAGACAAACTTTTTTGTTTTGTCTTCATCCATTAAACTTCAATATTCGATTAGCCTAATATAATAATCTTGTACCGCTTGAGAATTGCTGCACTTAGTGTTTGGTTCAGTCTTTTGAAATTCTCCGAACTTTTAAAAGTTTATTCGGTATTACAGTTCACAAGACCTATGTTTATTTTAGCTATCCCTAAAGCTATTCATTTAAAGCCCAACTACCTGTTCTGTGATTGCAGACTGCAACTCCTGAACACTTTTCCCATTCACCCCCACTAGCGCTGCCCCTCCGCCAGTATTGCCCCCCGGACTCTTTCCCTGTTGAGCCCCGCCGTACATCTCTTTCAACTTCATAACTTCACTTTCCTCCAATTTCTTGAACAGTGGAACTGGCTTGTTAATTTTGTGACCTTAAATAAGAATATTAGCTCAAATTTGGAAACAATTGGGGTGCACTGTTTTCAGCGGAAAAACATTAAGCTAGAATTTAGGTTTCAATTCACGGAATTAACTCCCCTGCATAAAATCCCTCCGGACAAAAATCTACCGGAAAAAAATTCCCAGGACTAAAATCCCCAACTATTAAATACCCCCTTATTAAATTTAACTGGTGAAGCTCTCAGACAATAAATAAGGTGCTGTCGTTTTTTTCCGGAAACTAGTTAATAACATACCATAACTTTTAAAACCAACCTGTAGGTATGGTCCTGATGAAACTCTTAGGCAGAAGAGGCAGTCCATTCTGATCATCTGATGACGCATACAACCCCATCTGGTTGAAGATCTCAAACGCCGTCTGGGGCATAAAAGGTTCCAACATCTGAGCACAGATGTGAACGATGTTGACACAAATCGCGTTTATGGCACCTGCTCTCGCTTTGCTGAAAAAAATAAACAATGAGGCTAAGCCAATATCAACGTATGCAAATTTCTATGCTTTTTTGAAGGATTCAAAAAAAATACAAAAGCAAAAACAAACACCATAAAAGACCATTTTCGTCTTACAGGCTGTCAACCAAATTAATTTCAAGAAACCTCAAGAAACTAGCAAATAACAAAACACTCCCTTGAAGATGAACAATTTCAATCGGTAAAAACCTGCAATAATATGTCAAATTCTAGAACTTTTTTGAAGTCGTTTTTGACTTTTAACCTGTGTTTTAGTCTTTATAAACCTATTAAAAAAGAAATCTTAAAAAAAAACATTTAAATATTGTAAACAAACTTTTCGGGTTCTGATGATTTGTTGAGTACCCATGGCTGTGTACTCTGAATATACCCATTGCCCCATCTTGAAACATTCAGAATTTTCGACAGAGCATCTCGGATCCTAAAAACAATATTTTACAGCTAAATATTTTTTGAGCTAAAGAAATCTATCTTGAGAAATCATAAGAAAACTACACAGAACAACTAGCCTGACTTTCTCCATGCATTCAATGTAGCTCTGCAACTCTTTGTTCACGTTGTCAATAACATCCTCGTCCGCCTTTTCAAGTGAAGAAATCTCTTGCACTTCAGCTTTAAAACTGTTAAAACAAAAACTCAACGCTCGGTTGATGAAGTTGCCGAGATTGTTCAGGAGCTCCGTGTTGCTCTTTATCGCGAAGTCCACCCACGAGAAGGTGGAGTCTTGCGACTCGGGTCTCACAAAGAGGAGGTAGAAGCGGAAGACGTCAGCAGGGATCCCACTGTCCCGGGCGTTGTTTCCGAAGACTCCCACGTTTCTACTTTTGCTGAATTTTCCCTCCTCATAATTGAGATATTCTGAAATTAAACAAAAAGTTCTTACTGTTCGGAGTGCTGTCAAAAAGTAGAAAACCTTTATTTCATTCCGGTCCAGAAGTAGACAAATACTATATAAATCAATCAGAATTGAGAACAGAAAGCAAACTCAGGAAATAAATACTTAATATTTATTTTTTTTAAGTTTGCTTCTTGTTCTCTCCGATCCTGATTGGTGAATATAGTAGTTGTTTACTTTATGACGTGTCTATTTTATAACTTGTCTACTTTTTCCTACGTTATGTTATTGTTCCGACCATTTGAAAAAAGGGGAGGAACTTTGTTTTAGTTAACTGTAGAAACCGAACGGTATAAACGAACTGTTTAGATTGGTACAAATATTCTTTTATTTTTTTTTATGTTACACTTTTACTCTTTCAATAGAACTTGAACGTTTTGGCTCTTTTTCCTCCCCCCCCCCCCACCTGCAAATTTTTACGTGTAAATTTGTTGACCACATTGTCCGATTGTTATGAAAATTTACATACAGACTAATAAGGCCACGACAAACTTATTTGGTCTTCATACTCAACCTCGTAAAACTACTCGTTACACTATAAGTTGAAATAAGTTGAAACTGGCGTGAGGTGTGTGTGTGTGGGGGGGTGGGGGGGTGGGGAAGGAAAAAGAGCTAACGTTTTGAATGATTTGGTTGCACGTGATAGCTATTTAAGTTTGACTTTTTGTAAGTTTTTCATTTGAGTTTATCTGATCTGGTTCCAATTAAAAAAGCGGATTTTCCAATTTTCCATGTAAACAGCTTGGTTCGAATTGTTGAAATTGGAACGTTACAATAACCCTTTCTTGATACTAGGAAATGTTAAAAACTTAGCTATAAATTAAATGCTATAAAAAAAAAACAATAACCAAATGTTTTCTCATATAAAAAACCTTACAGGTCAAGAAGCAAGTGTCCTTAACGAAAAAATTTAAGAATGTTTGCCTTCCAAATGAATTCATTTTGGAAGAAAGAGCCACTAACCGACTGAGACGAGACTGTCAACTATTCCGTATCCATCCTTCGCTCCCAATAGAGTACATGGGAAGATGACACTGTGGAAGGGCACGTTGTCCTTGGCCATGAAGTTGAACATCTCAACCTTGAACAATTTAGGTGCTTTTCTCTATTAAAACTATTTAATTATCCTTTATTAGATATAAGTTATTTGTCATCAATTTAAATGATTCTGGTGACAACCAGAAAGAGAAGTTCGATCATTCCAGACTCACTATGATCGTTGCTCATTACTTGGTTTGAAGTACATTTTCCCAATACACGAATGTAAAATCACAAAACTTATGGACGTATACTAAGACAAGAAACTCAGAGGTTCTGCACAAGCAGCTGGAAATCAGAGGTTATATATAAAGAGCTGAAAACTCCGGGTCTATAAGAATTTCTTCATTTCTGATTGAAAACAACCTTTTTCTCAACTTCAGATGAAGGACGCGATGTTCGAAAATCTGATCTAAAATTGCCAATACCTCATTCCTGGTCAAACTTTTGATCGAAAACCACAAATGAATTCCAGTAAAAACGGAGACTCTTTTCCGGGTTCCCACCGCCTCATTAAAGTACAAATTTGGCGGCAACAGAGGGACACGAACCCCCAATATACTAAAGTGTTGTTTTAAATTGCTTATACTGCACTATGCATGAAAGAGTTATGGTAACGAAACTTTGTTCACTTGTTTAATACGACATGTTATTACAGCAGTCATTATTAAATAGGCTTTCGTCAAAATAATTTCAGAACACAATCAAAGAGGGTTTCGTGAAAAAAGACCAGAATAGAATACCTCATTCGGGTTCTTCCACCACTGTGTCCATTTGTCCCCACAGTAGTTGGCCGTGATAGAAATGTATCCAATGGGGGCATCAAACCACACGTAGAACACTTTGTCTGTGAACGGCTCCTTCGGAACTGGTGTACCCCACTTCAAGTCTCTCGTGATACATCTGCGCATGGAAATACGTAAGCTGATAGTCAAACGATTCGCAGAATAGAAAAGTTTGCTAGTTTCCCGCCCTTCAATAAAATACACAAATTTTAATTGTTGCCAAAGCGTCAATGAAACTTTGTTGCCAAAAAATACCATTGAACAATTCTTTGAACTTTCTAAGAAAACCATCATATGATAGCTCTTCGAATTTCAAAAATCTTTTATGATTGACAGTTTTTCCAATAAACTAGCGCAATTAGACAAAAAAAAACATTCATTCAATAGTCAAGTGTTTAATGCATAATGTTCCTCGAACTATCATTCAACAATAACCTCCAAACCAAACAATTTTCTACATCTGAAGAAGGGAAATAATCATCAGTTATAGTTGTAAAATATATTTTAGTCATGTAACCTGTTTTTAAGCCCGTCTCTGAGCCAAGCGTTGGTGATGTTAGTAGCTGAGTCAGTCCATACGCCTTTAGACATGCGAGTTTGAAGAGTTTCGCCCAGTTCTTGTTCCAACTACAAAAGAAACCATTTCAGCCTAACAGTTTAAATTTCACAAGCTATACACACCTTTGATTTCTATTCAAACTGAAAAAAAAGTTCTAATAATATTTCGTCTTCCCTTCAGCTGCGTATTTTTACACTTTCTCCCAATTGTTACAAAAACTGTCATGCGGACTAATTAAGCCCTTACAAACATATTTGAACTTGTTACTCGACCATGGAAACAATAAACAAACCCCTTGATACACAAAAAAATTGATGCTCAAAGACGTGGCGGGGAGAAGAGAATTGATTTGAATGACATCAGTAAATATGGATGTACTTACCATAGGCAGGTTGAGGAACAAATGATTCGAAGACTCCAGCCGAGGTGTTGCTGAACATATTTTGCATCTTGGATTCTGAAAAAGTACATACCATATGGGATAACTACCATTTTTGGCACAATAAGAACACTCATCAGAACCATTGAAATGAAATTGGTCTTAATGTTCCGACTTCGAAGAAAGTGATGAATTTATATGCTTGGCGTGGTTTTTTATTCAGACTAATTTTCAAAGAAAAACTTGCTGAGTGGGTGATCGATCCATGGATCTTCGTGATACCAGAGCTGGGGTGCGCAACACTGTACTACCCCAATAGATACCAAACACTAGCCACAAATAAAGCCGAGAACAGATGCTATGCAATTTCCAATGCTACATTGAAATTTCCAAATAACTGATCACTTTTAATGAACACTTTCATTTGCGAGCCAGGTTAGAAACACAGAAGGTTCGTAATAACGCACTAAGCTGATCGTAAGTCTAAAAAAAAGAAATGTTGAAAAAAGTAGGTCTACCAAAATTTTCGTATGTGTCGATAAAAATTCATTATAGACAAACATACCAAGTAAAATATTTCAAAATTTAACACAGAGGCCAAGCTGCGCTTCGCACACACATGCAAAAGCACGACCAAAAGGCAGCCCTGTCAAGAGAAATAAGAAAAAGTAGAAGTAAGCATCGATTTAGCAAAAACTCGGCTATGTGTAGGGTTCGAAATTGCAATCAAGAGATTTTGAGTCTCACGCACAATCCCCTAAGCCACAAAAGCTTAACAACCGATAAACACTAATCACGAATAAAGCAGCTACATATGCTGAAAAATTGCTGATGGGATTCAGCAGAAGTGGCACCAAATACAAAAAGACTCATTTATGCAAGTAATAATTTGGAAGAAAACAAACTGAAGGCATCCACACTAACTTTGCATCTAACAAATCGCAAAGCATAAAGCCACATTAAGTATAAATAACGCAGACATATTGATTTAATGTTGTTTGAAACAAATCACTATTTTTCGGTTCATTTAATGAATTAAAAATGCATCAACTGAGTTAACTTATTACTATTCGAGTCAAATGAAAAAGCAGTCAAGGTACCTCAAAGTGGCACCAAGTTTTTGCGACTTAGGTTGGAAAAAGAAGGTTGCGCCGAAACAATTTTTTGAAAATTTTTTAATTCCCCTCTAAAACTACAATTAACAACAATAGCAAATATAATAAAAATTGATTATAGTCCAAGAAACGTGATGTGGGAAAGTTGTAGAAGTCCGACAATTCAATTTTTACCGAAAACCGATTTCAATTTCATACATACTAAAAAACAAGGTCCGGCCGAAACTCAAACTCAGACTTTAGAGTGCAAAGGCAACCATTTTACCTCTAGTCCAAGTGGGAGCAAACCTAGAAGTTATTAAGCTTCAATAATAAAGCCAGTAAGAAAAGCAAGTAAGATTTGTAAGAAAAATAGATGCTCTTGTCATATTTTTATCAATCGATTAATAAGTGCATTTATTTATTGTTGAGGATAAACAATAAAATATATTTGACACCCCTGATTAGACTGGATCCCAATACAAATCGTAGTGGCGCAAACGAATAACGGAAAAAGGCTATGCAGCGGAATCCACGAAACCGCCTTCTCTTTGATGTACTCGATTCTACAGTCAAAATCACCTTGGTAAAAACTTGCAACACCTGTGCCTAGTAATAACATCATTAACATCATGATAGCTTTTTCTGAGGAGCCCGTGATCATTTAAAAGCATTTTCTGTTTTCTCGCTTGTATTGTCTCGTGCAAACATCACATAACTTCTGAATACATCACTGTTACTATCATTTGGGTACAATTTCCGAGCGACAGGCTGGCAGTTGCCATTACACCACTCGAATTGCGTCATTATAATCGTTAACTCCTTTCTAATCCTCAAGTAGATTTTGACAGTGAATATAAGGTTTCTCTACTGACCTTGAGATTGCTAGCGTCAATTAGCTTTCCACACGCGTCACACTGGTCTCCCCTCGCATCCGCATACCCACAGAAGGGACACTCACCCTCCACAAATCTGTCAGCTAAGAACCTGTCACAGGCAACACACTTCAGTTGTTCCATCGACTCTTCCACTAGGAACCCATTCCGGTCCAACTTCCAGAAGATGTCCTGCGAGATCCTAAATAATATATTCAATTTTTGATAGCTCAATCTTTGATTCTAGAACACGACCGATCTGTGGTTCGCTTCCCGGTGTTGTTGACATTACTTTTAAAACTTCAAATAGGGGGATTCTTTATTATCGTAGGGACCTTTATTTTTTAGGCGAAATCATGTATCGGGGTCCCGATAACTGATTTCCCAAGAGACACAGATAGATCAATACATAATTGCTGTGTTCGTGTTTAAATTCTTATTGACAGATCTTTTTGAAGAATCATGTAAACGTTTAATAACCAACTTGTTTAACATACATGTTGCAATCAAATAAAAAAACATCACAGTAAATTTTGAATCAGCCCTTAAGCCGGTACTTAAACAAGTCAACAAGAGTACAAAAATATTGATTAAAGTGACAAAAACAGTCTCGAAGTGAATCGATCGGCCTATCAAAGGAACTTATTCTATGAATTTTTCTCGTATCAAAATTTTTTTTTCCATGTAGTAACACAAACAATAATAACTACTATTATTAGCAATAACTTGTGCGCGGCTCGCTTGGTTCGTTTTTTGGGGTAAAAAAATTGAGGGTAAACAATTTTAAATATCAATAACGATCAATTTTTTTTTCTTAGATCAAATTTTTATTCTCATTAAAATTATTAAGAATATTTGGAAAGAAAGCTGTGCTGAAAGACCAAACATAGTCAACGGATAGTTGGAAACAAGGAAACGAAAAATCAAAGAAAAATCATGTCTTTAAAGCTCTTTGAAATTCAAATATAATTTATGACTGCAACTTTTTCCTGAAAAAAAATCAAGACCTGCGTGCATCCACTCCAAAAACGACGAACTGCAGACTCAGAAGCGGATTCAGACCCCCTGACTACCCAAAAGATCCCCACTTTTGTGCTATTTAAGACCTCCATTTTTGGCTGGCTGACCCGAAAAATTTTCTAAAGGTGAATTCGGAGCCAATATGTCCTATTATTGAGGGGGAGCGCGCCGAAAAAAAAACCCAATTTTTTTTTCAAAACAGTCCAAAAAGTGCTAAAAACGCCTTTTTTTGGAATGTTTTTTAAATTCGCCTTGGAGCAAAAAAATTGTGGCCGAAATAGGGTCTTTAGTGATTTGGAGCAGCTCAGAAAATTAAATTGGAGGACATAAAAAAGTAGACAACATTTTCGAAACAAAAATTTTCGGTTATTCTGCATTTTGACTAGATTTCACAATTTTGGGTATTTTTACTTATTCCGCCCAAAATAGCTTAAAAGCGCATCATTTTCTAAGTGCGTACGAGTTTCTATAACTACGCGCTACGGTTGTATTTAATTTCAATCAATCAGACTTGTGCATTGGGTTGTCTGTTTCCGTATTTTAGGAACAACAATTTTGGGCGAAATAAGAACAAAGACCAACATTTTTTTGCATTCCAGTTTAAATATAGATTTTGTTCTCATATGAGGATTTCGGCAATCAAAGCTTCTAGCGGAGAAAAAGTAGAGAAGTCGATTGGAACGGACATTACTTTTTCTAGAAAAAGCAATCAGGCAGCAGTGAATGCTATTCAAATAACGCAGCAGCTAATAAACGGCAACAAAACTAACTACAAAAAAACTGACTCGTATTCCAGAAAACTAGAGTTCTCCACAGCAATAAACTTTCAAAAATGAAGCGAGATAAAAATCACACTACTTCCTCTCCCAATGATCTTGTTATCTGGTGGAATGATACATTTACAAAAAAAAAATTAGTAGCATGTAAAATTGACAAAATAGGAAATGACATTATTATGCATTTTAGTTCTTAAGTTTAATAAGTAAGCTCCTTAAATCGAGCAAAAAGAGCATTTACTTATTGATGAGGATTCACAAAAAAAATATTTTTATAAACCTTAATAGAAAAAAGTATACCACTACAAACCGTAAAGGAGCAAAAGAACCTTTATGACAATATTATACATTTTAGTTCTTAAGTTCATTACGTAAGCTCCTATAATAGTTCTCGAAATTGCCACCTTTTGTAATATTTCTCCCTTGTCTCTCTTCACAAATGAAGTAAGGTTTCTTTTTCCATTTCCCCCACCTGCGAATTTTTAAAACGTTTTTTCACTTTGTCCGATTGTTATGAAAATTGAAACGCGGACTAATCAGGCCATGACAAACTTTTTTAGGTCTCATATTTATCCTTTTAAACCCACTCCTTACGCCATAAAATTGATGGTCGTGCGAGGTGGGGCGGGGGGGGGGGGGGGTGTTGACACGGAAAAAGAGCCGAAATAAGAGATAAAATACAACTGACTTAGTCTGGTACTTGGTGGTTGTTCTTCCGAAGAAGTCGAAGGATATATTGAACCACTGGTAGACGTCTCTATGGATGACGAAGTACTTGTCACAGATATCTTTCGGATTCACTCCCTCTTCAAGTGCTTTAGTCTCTGTGGCTGTGCCATACTCGTCAGTGCCACAGATATACAGACTGTTGTAGCCCATACCACGACAGAATCTAAACATTACTTCTTCCCAATATTCCATTTTGTCCCTCATAACCTGACTCATCACACGGCCCATTTGAAATTAAAACAGATTGAATATTAACACAGATACAAGGTGGAGCTTCGCACCACTTCGATACATCACCAATATAGCATGACAAGCCAGCTGACAGAACAAACACCCGGTCAGAAAAAAACAAACACAAAAAAAGTTAGAACAATTTTCATACTTTTGTCTTGAGTGAAGTTCATTTTATGACAAACATTTCAAGAAAGACATTTCTCAGTGCTATATTAGAAATAAACTAATATCTACGAATTGGTAACTAAGCCAACATTACTTCAGCAGACGCGTATTGTCAACAAGAAATTCGGAATAGATTTAAAACCAACATCAGCACAAAACTCAACTGAAAGGAGAATTTAGAATGCAAACATGCTCAAAAATTATCTGCTGCTTGACAGACTACAGCTGACGAAAAAGTTTTCTAGAAAGTGTTTTTCAGTGATTCTGTTGAACAAGTTCATTCCAAAATAAGTATGTTCCGATTTGATCAAGCCTTTTAAAACAAATTTGATCCAACCTAATCGGAAGCCTAATAATAATCATACTAATAAAAACAATAATAATAAAACAGAGGCAAAGCTGTGCTTCGCAAACGCAAGCGAGGAAAATGCACAAAAGAGCTCTAAACAGGCAAAACAATGGAAAAGACTAAAAACACCTTGAAAAATTTTTGTTGAAGTTAGGTGTGTCACGTTCTGAGATCTGCTCCACAGCCGCTTGTAATTTAACTAACACTAGTGACCAATAGGCAGCTACAATTGATCAAATTGCCCATGTTATGCAGCAAAAAAGCGACCAAAAAATTTAACTATTTAAGTATTCCGGATTTGAAATTCCGCCCTGTTGCTTAGGATTGTCACATCCGCAAATGCTAGATTACCTGTTCTAAATTTCTACTCGTAGGTTGTTCTGATATGGAAATGCGGAACTTTCAAAGTTTCAAAAAATACACTTCACGCTAAATGCTAGTGTTTCTCTGATCAAGTAGGGGATGAAGTGCTTATTTAAAGAAGAACACTAAAACTCGCTCTTTCAATTGAAGTCTTTATCTCAGATTTGACTGTGTAGCTTGCAAAAAAGTAAAAAGGAATCAATCAACTTTTCCACAGCATGATTTCTAGATTGAGATTTCCGCACCCTGAGTTGTAGATTGAGTCCTTAAGATCAGATCTAGCTAGTAGTTTTCGAGAATAAAGACGAATTTCAAAAAATTAAGATAGAAATTTAAAAAAGAATTTTTCCGAAGTCAATAACAACTTTTTATAATAGAAAAAGGTAAAACAGATTACGCAGGCAAAATCCAAGAGCCATGTTAGTTTTAATGAACTATCAACCACAGATTCAACAGTTTAGTTTTTGAAAAAAAAAACTTTCCGACAAAAACAAGCAAAATTTCAAAAACTGGACATTTTCTAAACGCACAATTTTTTTCAAGAGGCAGAGCATAGCTGCATGCGCAAGTAAGATTCGCATAAGTGATTTTTTTTTCGGTTTGACCCCTAATCCCCGATTTGGCAGGGCAGTCTTTGAGAAATTAACCAAAATGTCAAAAAAAGGGCTTGCTTGTAGTCATAACTTTTTTCTACCGAATTTAGCTAGTAGCCGCTTGAGAAGGGGATACCCCACAATTTGTCTTTTGATTTGTAATCTTCATCTCTGCATTTAATATTAGAAAAATGAAAAAAATTCAAAAGATGTAGGCCAAAAATCTCCCTACCGAAACTTTAGAAGGCCGTAGAACGTGAGACGTGAGGTAAAATCAAAGGAAACTAGCGAAATATGCAGGCACAGAGAAGAGCAGCCGGTTTTTCCATTGATACCGTTTTTTATTAAAATCGGATCAGTAGTTTTTGACAAAAATTGAAATATCTGCAAAAAGTGTTTCAAAGCGTTGCAAAAAACGAAAACAAACAAATCCCATACATTTTCTTAGGACAGGTTTATTCAAATAGGACCTAAAACTAGCCAAATACAAAGCAGCAACATATTTCATTAAATTGCCTATGCTCCAATAAGCCTTAACATTATTAAATTGAAGTATACCAAAAGTGCCACCAAATGAGCACTTTTATTTGAGGCTTGGATTGGAAAAAAAATCTTCATAATAAAACACTACGCTTCGCTGGTCTGATTATAGCCAATAGAGCGTTGGATGTGTCAATAATTTTTCGAATATCAAAAAAATACATATAAAAAAGCTCTTCGAGTTTCATAAACAATTTATGATTGAGTTATTTGGTAAAATTAAACCAATTTGAGAGAAATGGATCAAAAGGTAAGTTTTATTCAGCTGGGACATCTGTAAATTGAAATCCATTTTCTTAAGTAGAAGTCGATTACGTTTTTCTTAATTAATACACTTTCGCTGTCCTTTTAGGAAAAGAACTGACCTTAAAAAATCAAAAGTCAAGCCGCGAAAATGGAAATCGGAAAGAACAAATTGCAAGACTTTTCCAGCAAAACAAACATAGCAAACAGACAGTTAGTAATCAAAAAAAAACTGACTTGCTTTTTGAAAAACTTTCGGTTTTCAAAGAAAAAAATAGATGGCCTAATAGTTCTTTGAATTTCTAGAACAATTTATGCTTGTTTCTTTTGTGATGAAATTAACCCAATTTGAGAAATGGATCAATATGTAAAACTTTTATTTCGCTAGGAAAACCGATCAATAAATTCCATTTTCGAAACTAGAAGTCGATCACGCTCTTCGCGCCCTTTCCTACAGTGGAGATTGCCTTCCTTTTGATAAAAGACATAAAATGAAGATTAAAAAGAAATAAAAAGTCGAATACCGAAAGTGTTTTTAAGCCCGGACTTTTTCTGAAGAAACAGAAAAAATCATCGCAACCTATATAGGAGTCTGAACTACGTTCACCGACTCTTAAAAAAAATTATTATCATAACGATCTTTATTAGTGTTTTCACTACCCTTCATTGACACTTAATATTAAACTGGTTCCAAACTTAACTAAAATTTCACTTTAATTTGCAGAAAAAACGCAAATTGCAGGCATCTAAATTTCAGGCAGTCTACTTTCAGGCATCCAATTGCAATTAAAGCTCCTATTAAATTTCTAGCTCTTTAAAAAATGAACCATAAAGTTTAACATGTACTTCGCTGCATCATTCATAACTGACCTAATTCAATCACTTCAATTTGCGAAAACAAAAGTTTGCTAACAAATTTTAGAATCGGTCGGCCAGAAATTAATGACCGTCAAAAACTCTTAATCAAATTTCCGAGGGAGGAGGGGGCACCCCACCCCAAATGCGCTCCGGGTTTGTTACTTACCTGGAGTACACGTCTGCACTGAGTACACATCCGATGATGTTTCCCAGGTGGGGGATGTTGTTCACATAGGGAAGTGCACTAGTGATGAGCACATTGCGCTTTCCCTTCACGGGGAGACTAAAAAACAAACAAATTCGGCTTCATCTTTTCCACTTTTCAAAATATCGATGTTTGTTTTAAGTGTGATTACGGCTAAACGCGTGACGTTACGACGCAAGTTATGAAGAACAACTCTGTTCACAGTTGTCAATTTGTTCAAAATGCGCCAAAATTCATTGCATTATGAAAACGTTGAATAAGCTTTTCAAAATTGAATTTGAAAGGGGAAACTCGAAAAGAGACATTTCTTAAACAGAGCCATCATAGTTTTAGCGTGAACAAAACAAACGCTGTTTTGAAAACTTAGTTCGATATAATTTATATTGCATAGTCGATATCAAAACTATTATAAGGTAACTTCCTAAATGGCATAATTCCCAAATGGCATAAAACGAATTAATTCCCAAATGGCATAAACAATTTCAAAAAATGTCTGGGAACTTTGAGGCGTAAAAAAGTTAGATCATTCCAGAGTTTTCACGCCTTAGTTTTTTAACTAGTCAACAAATTACTAATCACTCATCATCAACTTTTAATTCGATCAGAACTATCAGATTATTTTTTAAAAAAATAAGCCACATTGATATTTTTAAAAAACTACGGGAGTGCAGTTTGTACTATGACTGCTACTTTTATATAAAAAAAATCGAAGCTACAACCAAACATTTTTGGCTTTGTACTAAAACTGAATGCGACTCCAGGCTCACTTCAAACATTGAAATGGATATCAACTTTACATGCCACTATGCCCGACTATAAACGCTATTAAGATCTCTTTAAAAGCTGAAATTCTTTCAGAAATTTCCCAAATCCACTTGGGTCAGTTGCCCTAACTTACAAAAAAAAACTAGCCGGAACCAGTGATACAAGTCTCCTCAATCAGAAGTGTTGAATTAACACTGTTACGCGTACGATACACAATGATACCAACAATCCCTAGAAATATCGAATCGTTAAAAATTCGAGATGAATGGGCAGAAACGAAGGACGGAAAAAAATTTGTTTAAAATTGACAGAGTTGGGTATTGTCAATTTCTCTAGCGAGTAACAATTAAAAGCCGTTTCTAAATGTAGCATAATTCTTTCTGATTGATATAACTGTTAACTTTTTGCAGAAAACTTACCGTTCGCAGTTTTGGTTAAGTGTTTGCTTCATAATAAAATGACAGGAATTTATCGACGAATGCTACAAATAATTTCAAAAAAAAACTTCAAAGAGTGGACCGGCCACTTAAAATCAAATGAATTATCTGCGACTTCGACTAGGACTCAAGGTGAGATTACCATGAGACTTCCACCAGAGACTTTTCTGGGGGATGTCGGTCAAATTGGTGTCGAGGTGAAGAGTGCCTGGCCATGGAGCTCACCTCGGAACCAACTTGAAGGAAAACCAAACTGAAACGTTTCAGACAAGATCCCTATAATGGTATCAAAAACCACCTTGGACCACTCAGTGCCGAGTTATAACAAAATCTTGCTTCAGACAGCATTAGAAACAGACTTTCAGCAGTCACAAGTCGAGGATGTTATTTTCAATTTTCCGAAGCAATGTTGTCAAAAATTAAATATTTGGGATTATTTACTCCTTACAAAATTGATAGAAGACGTAACCAATTTATCCGAAACTGCTATACCATAGGTTTTCTACCGATACTTTATGGCCGCGAAAATTTTCATGAGTTTCTTCAACAAACATCCGAAAGATTGGTTTCACGATTTACAAATCTTTGTCTTTTTCAACTATTTTGAGGAAACTTGGCTACATCAACTTCCACCAATTATCTTCAAGGTTTACGCCAGGCAGATTACTCTGAGAATAAAAAATTTATGTGAACGTTACAACAATCGGCTGAATACAAGAGTAGGTCGTCGAATTCGCCCAAATTTTTGGATGCTTGTTAGAACTTTACAAAATGAAGAAAACTTGGTAAGATTTTACAGGCGATTCCAATTGGGTTACCAAGCTGATGTTCCTCGACGAAAAATGGAGAAGCCTAAACAGATTTGCAACGTGAAACAGAGATTCGAAGCTTGATATTGAAGAATATTAGGATAGTAATTCAGAATTCTGCCAAAACTTGAAAAAATTAAAACAATTTATTTCTTACTTTCTAATGAATATTCCGGTTTTATTATTTTCAAGTTAATTTAAATCTTTCTGCCACTTCAAAAGTTAGACTATTTATGCCATATTGGAAATTTTAAATTTTTATGCCATTTGGGAATTATGACATTTAAGACGTAATCATATTCATCGCAAGGGTAATAAACATTCAATTATAGTATAGTTATGGTTCTTACAGTGGAGCAAGTCGCGTAGGACGTTGTTGACCTTCGAATGAAGAATTGATCCAGTCTTGATTGCTTGTAAATGAAGATGATCTTTCACCACTGTTCTAAAACAGACACGGCGGTTGGCTTAACAACAAATGACTAGTTGCCTCGTTTTTTTTTAAATAGAAAGACCGCTTTTCTACCTTTTTTGAAACTTTAGATGGAAGTTTTGTTTGACACGAGCCACCCAACTTCTCCCATCTTTCGTGCTCTTTAATTAATGCTTCCTGAAACATGAACTGTTTCTAAAAACACCACAACCAGTTAATGAAAAAAAAACCATCACAAAACTTGTACCTCAAATTGCTTTGGTTTGAAGTTTATTTTTGTCTTCTCAAAGGCTGCGTGCTTGGAACAGAGTTTGGAACTCCACCGCTCAATTGCCTCAAATTCTGAAATCACAATTAAAAATCTTCAATTTAAAAATCAAAAAATCTTCAAAGTTATTCAGGTTGAAGATAAAACTAAATAGAACACTATATTGTCTTGTTATTTTCTTTTTTCCTAATCTTTTAACTCTACATAGTCTGATGTATATTTTTGGAAATTGGCTTTGCAAAAGAGACCTGAAGTCTTCTTTTTTCCCCTAGTTCACGGTCTAAGAAAAAATAAAAGAAATACAGAAACATGCATTAAAATAAAAACAAATCCAACAATTAGCAAGAAAAGCCGTTTACTGTGTGAGTAGCACAGAAGGTTCCGACCGTGTTGCTTTGGCTGGGAAAAAAGATGGAATAACCATAGAACATTTCACTTGCAAACTCACTAAAAATGATAACTTGAAAACAAATCGTCAAACAAAAAAAAAACAATTCGCACTACTCGCAATACCGCAAAAACAAAGCAATGAAGCTTGCGTAAAAAAGAGAAGGAAGCCGTTAAGTCAATTAAAATGCAACATAACCAGCCAACTGTTGGAGAAGAGTTAATGAACGCAAACAGAAGAAATACTCACCTTACGAAAAAAAAATAGATGTCCTTAAAGCTCATCGAATTTCTCCAACAATTCATGACTGACTTTTTTGATAAAATTAACTCAACTTGAGAAAACTGATCAACCGGAAAAGTTTATTCCGCTGATCTGAAAATCAAAAAACTTTTTCAAAAGTAGATATTGATCACGTTTTTCGTGACCTATGCACTTTTGCTGTTCGATAGCGGAGATTGCCTTCGTTTAAACAAAGAAGCGAACTGAATTTGATAAGAAATCAAAATTCAAACTGCAAAAAATCAATGAGCGCAAAAACTTTTACACAAAGGCAAAGCAGAGCCTCATACCATTTACGATATAATGCAAACAAACATGACAACCTAGCAGGCAGATTATGAGACGGAAAAAGTTTGAAAATGTCGATAGAAGCTAGATCTACCAAATATTTCATTTATTTGTTTTGAATAAAATTTCCATTTTTTTACAAGAAAAAACATGACAATAAGAAAACTGAAAGTTACATTCGCATAAAAACAAAGCGGTATCAGACGCATTGGCCCAAAAAAAGTGTATTCAAGAAAAGACCTTACAAAACTTCAAAAAATTACCCACAGAAGACTCTAATAGGAAGACGCTAATAGGAAACTTCTTCAACGATGCAATATAATGCCACTACACCAATAAAGTATAAAAGGAAAAGAAAAAACTTTCATACCGAGTAAACAGCAAAAACAAGAAAAACAAATCAAATTACCAAGCCGGAATTGGTAAATTCAAAACTAACATAGGAAATTGATGGAAGTCTCTTTTTTTCTCTGAACTGACAACGCTTTCTCGCGCGCAAAATCATCGCATATGTAATTACTCAGCGCAAATTATTGAATGCAGCAAAAAAAAACATTAAAAAACGATGTTTTCATTAAGTATAAAAGTTAAATATTAAAAAATTTTCAAGAACAAAAAACAAAAACTAAAATTCAGCAAAAATCTTGTAACTCAATTATCTCTACAAATGGGGGTTCAAAAATGGCATTCAGGAGTTTAAAAGAAAGCTGAACCTTCAAAAAGAGTCTACGGGAAATGAGCAGACAAAATAAATTTACTGCCTTACGATATGATCCGACTTATGATTATGAGCCAACTTGCAATAGTCCGAAAAAGCAGAAAATTTCTAGTTTCAAAAATAGTAGGTGCCGATCGGATTTGAACCAGTGACCTTCGTCGTCTCGAGCACCTGTAATAACTCAACGCCAGATTCGCGCTTTGTGCGTGATAAATTTTGAATTTAATATGAAGCAAAATGGAACATCTGCGAAATCTTGTGAACAAACTTGTTTACTGGAATAAGTCCTGTACCCGGTTGCAAAACTCTTACTTATCCAATGGGTAGAAAATAGGACTCTTAAAAAATAAGGAAAGCTTACACTTATTCATCTAACCTGGATTTGTAGTAATGTAATTCAAAACTGGCTGAAGAGTTGACCAAACAATTATGTCCTCCAAGGCAGGAAGGGTTTCATCCTACAAAAGGAAAAAAAAAAAGTGCGGTCGTTCATCAAATTGATGAACTTTTGAGTGGCTTGACTTTTTTTCTTTTCAAATATCTAATATTAGATGAGTTTTACTGTTGAATATTCAACTATCTTGGTCGTCCATACACTGACGAACTTCAACTAATCATATAACTCTGTTTTGTTCAATGCTCAATTTTTTCCTTTTATTGGCGTGACTTTTAAAGACAACTAAGTCTTTTAATCACTAATATCTAGCAGAAGCGACGGAATATAACCCATAAAGAGTCGGTTAACAATTATTGAACTCAATAACACCAAAAAAAAACTTCTGAACTACGTGAAAACTTACTTCGTTCATTAATACTTTGAAACTAAGAACTGTCCCCAATGCTTAAGTGAAACATATTCACTAAAAATATGACCTGTTGTAAGGCGAGGCTGAAATCCGAGTTTGATAGCTCAGAACACAAATAGCGAGACTGATCTTCTAACAAGCTCTTAGCTTCCTTCAATGAAGCGTCATCTGGATTGCCCTTTGCACTTTTAGAGCAAGAAATGAAGCGCGCAACACTCGGCTAAAACATTTTAAAACGGACCTTACTAGCCAAATAAAGAACCACTACTTTACCAACACAGGCAAAAAAGACAACAGCAGGAAACCTTTTGCTTTTGGATACTGGACACAGGCGAATACAACACAAACATAAAAAATCGAAAAAAAAATTAAATGTTGAACCAACTAGGTGACCAAAAATTTTCGTATGTCTCGATAAAAAAAAACAACTAGGGGCCCAGCTAAAGCTGGAGGTGTGTAATTGATATTGAATGAATTTTCTATACTCAAGCGGCCTAAAAATGTGATTTCCAAATTTGGACTTTGCCCAAAACCTTAGTTGTTTCTCTACTAAATTTGAGATAACCAATTTTCCCAAGGATGTAACATTTCTCTAACAAGAAGTTAAGGAATCGCCGCTTCTGTAGGAACAATTATTGCAACCGGTTTTTACAATTGAACTTTTCATCTTAGATTTGATAATTGGGTAATTATTAAGAAGATCCAAAAAGATTTTAAAAAAAAACGATCAAAAGTTCTAAAAAACGGGTCATAAGACTTTCCAAAATCCATACTTTGTTTCAGCGAAAAGCAGGTTCTGGCTGCTCATGCACAGAAGATTCCCAAAACTGGGTTTCTCTATTGAACACAATCTGAGAATTGGCACGGTAGTTTTCGCGTAAAGTCAAAAAGTTTCCAAAAAACTGTCCAAGTTTCAAAACTTTGTCATGCTTAAAGGCCATAACTTTTTTCTTAAACAAACTGGGCTTGGTCAAGTATAAATAAAGGCTTTCAACAACCTTTTGTTTCAATTAAGCCTATGATATCAGATTTGGTCCAAAAAAACTGTCAACAAAACGGAGAAAAGTCCAAAAAACGGTCAACGCTTAAAAAATGTCATTTCCGCTAAACAGTTTTTGTGTAAAAAACAGAGAGGAGCCGCTCACGCATAAGGCACTGAGTCAACCTATAAAATCTATTGAACCACAAGGTCAAATTTAAGAGGGTAGTTTTCGATTTAGAAAAAAAACTTTCAAAAAAATGGTCAAAAATCAAAATTTTGGCGTCAGAAAAAATGGGGCGTGGTCGCATAACCAAATGAGCTTCCTACAACCTCTTCTTTGAATTGAACTCAAAATCTCAGATATGGCAGGGAAATTTTCGAGAATATTCAAAATTTTGACTTTTCCGAGGGCGATAACTTTGTGTAAAAAACAACTTTGTGACAGGCCGCTAATGCAGGGGAGTTCCCAGTGCCCCTTAACTCCCTAGAACCCACAATATCAGATTTGAGATATTAGTTATCGAGAAAAGTCAGAAAGAATCACATAACCGTCAAAAATTAAAAGGTGGACTATTCGGAGGGCCAAACCTTTTTGTGTAGAAAAAAATTGGGAGTAGCTGCTGATGTAGGGGAACTTTTCCAAACAACTCTAAGCATTTAAACCAAAAACTCAGATTTGAGAGAAGTAGTTGTCGAGAAAACCAAAAATATGGGTCAAATAACCCCCCCCCCCCCCACACACACTTTTTCGAAGGCGGTAAACAGAGGGGCCAAGAAGAAAAAGACTACAGGGAAGTATTCAGGCACACAGGAAGTGTGTCACAGTAGAAGTGTGTGAGAAAAATAAAAACTTTTGCAAAACGTGAAAACATTTCTCAAAACGAAAAAAATTTTTTCAACAAACCGATTGGTAAACATACAATCAAGTTGAAAATCGCGGAGGGAAGTGTTAAAATTGTCTTTCCCTCGAAACGACCCAAAATTAGGTCATTAGGCTGATAAGAAATAGGCCGAATTAACTTGGGCCTAGGAACTTTTTTTTAGCGAAACAAAAAGAAAAACAAAGAAGGATAGGTAGTCAAGGTAAGTAGTAAAGATAAATTTTGTAGGAATAAATCAGACACTAAAAGCAACATTAAAGAAAAATGCACGCAGCAAAAACAACGATTCTCAGATTAAACAACTAAGACGACAACAAATAAGCAGACAATTAATTGGCCGACAATTTTATTTAAATCAGAATTTCCCGTTTGAAAAAAAAGGTCCTACTCAGATTCGATTCCACGAACTTTGCAGCCCAAGGCATAATCGTAATCTACAGGCTAAAGTGCCTGGGAACGCAATGAAGTTTGAATTCATAATGAACCAAGATAATACAAGTGATTCAAAATGATTCTGTTAAACAAGTTGTTAACCCGTAAAAAACGTCTATATTCCAGTTTGATAAAGCTTGCGCAAGCGTTATTACAATTCCAACAGATTTTTTACAATAAAACCATCTGACGGGGGCAATAAACTATAGACCCGGTTGTATGATAAACCCATAAATAAAACTAAATACAGAAAAGTTCAAACTTATAAAATACCTTCAAAATGTTATGTTCCCACAGAAGTCTGTCTTCAGACACTGACGGAGAACCTTTCAGTCCATTGTAAAGGTACCTGAAAACAACAATTCTTGCCCCGCTTAAATAAGGCTCTAAAAACGTTCGGTCTTTCTCCTTCCTCCCCACCTGCGAATTTTATGAGAGATTTCTTGTTGACATAAAAGGATTGTTACGAAAATAGAGATTCGGGCTAATTAGGCTCTGACAAATATAATTGGTCTCTATTTCTAACCTTGTAATACACCCCGTTACACCACAAAATTGATGCTTATGTGAGGTGGGGTGAAAGAATAAGAGCCAACTATTCAAGACAGTGACGGAAAAAATTTCCACTACGAATTACTTTTTCAATAACGAAAAAAAGAACTACTAACCATAAACAAAGAGCGTTAGTCGAAGTTAAGCCCGGTAGCCCATTTAACTGCGTAGCTTCAATTTCAGATCGAATTTCTAAATAAGCTACTACCTCGTAATTTCTACAAATTTTTATTCGTAATTATATTTATAAGAAGATCAACCTGGAAAAATATCAGAAAGTAGACCTAGTTTCACTGCATGAAGAGGACAGCTTGAGGTCATTGTAAACCGAAATCTGAAAATGGAACTGACAAGGTAAACACAAGAATATAATGGAGAAAAAAAGTAACGAACTAGAGAAATTGAAACAAAAAATGAGAGGTTTTTGAAAAGACAAAAGAAAATTGGTTACTGCTATGTTAGTTTTTGCCCCTCAGAAGTGATACATCTAAATCATATCTGAAAAAAACACAAAAATTTGAGAAATTTGAAAACCGACTAAAATAAGAGAAAAACATAATAATAATAATAATAATAATAAACAAGACTTTAGGAAAAATAAATCCAAGGGAGTTAGCTCCCTTTCAGTTTTTGTCAAATCAAAAGTTTTAAAAGTTTAGTTTTCTAATGTTTTTACAGTTCATACATAGGCAGTCAATTCTCCACGAGCATGGATCGTTTTCGTTGAATTTCTCTTTAAAATATCTCCAGAAAACATTCGTTGTTAGTTCTTTTCTGCTTTGTGAACATGACATCGAATTTGAGGCGTTCATTCAAGGCCTTCGTGATATAGCAGGCTCTCAGGAAAAATTCAGATTCTGATTTTTGCAGTCTAAATTGTTTGCTTTCGTTTTTTTCATACTCGCATATCTTGTTTGTCCTTTTTCCTTAACACTTATGAATTTTTTCCATTGTAGGTCATTTTTTCCAATTAGGATTTTGTGCAGTCACAGTGGATTGTGTAGTTCATGATAAAAAGACAGAGGAAGGATATGTAGGGAAATCAATCGATCTTTATATTCTTGAGTTGGACTCAATATCCATGCTGTTGCTTTTTTTTGTACACTTTCAATTATTTCGAGATCTGTTTTTGAGGGTTTCCATAATGATGAGCCATAACTTACAAAAGGTGCAACATATGATTTGTATGATTTTAATTTCATGGCCTTTGTTGTTATTTTGGAGATGTTTCTTTTCACAGAGCATAATGCCTTCCGAGTTTTGGCAGATCTATTTGTAGCATTTTCAGTCCACCTCAATGTGCTAGTGATTATAAGATAAAAAATCTTTCATTTCTGCTGTTTTGTAACATTCGCCCGGAAGATACATATCGACGGATAACAAAACTAAGTCTTAAGACGACTGGCCAGCGTCTAAACAGAGCTTTGCATGTTTTTCACCGTCTCTACCAAGCCAGTACTTTTCGGTGGTCTTTCTTACATCGGGTCGACAAAAACGTTACTGTTCTCCGGCTTCGACCAGAACGCTCAAATTAACTGAATTACATGCAAAAATAGTGAGCTCATGGCTGGGTCTCAGTATCCCCAGACCACGAGGTCACTCCTAAAAACAGGGCTACTACTTATTATATTACTATTGTTTTTGTTCAGTAGATAAAAACCATCATCTCCATCGAAGATGGATCAACCCTTTCCCCCCTACTTCTAGCTCCTCATTCTTGTCAAAACGAATTAAGATCTTAATTAAATTCAAGTCAGGACATGACGGATGCTAAAATTCAATATAAGTTCATAAAAGTCCACGTCCCGAGACCCTTCCGGATTCTTGAATCCGGTGAATCAAGCTTCTTAATATCCAGTTCACAATAACTCGGAAGGCTGGGTTTTACCCTTCACCGTTGCTCGCAACGGCCTTGCAACTATTGTAACAGCACAATAGTTGCAACTCGGAACGTCCTCTGCTGTTCGATAGTTCGTTGTTGTTCTTTTAGTCTCGATTTCGTACTGTTCGTAATCGCAGATAAAGTTGTTCTGTTTCTTTCTACTATTTTAGCTAAAATGGCCGTCTCTGACGTTTCTCAGAAATATGACGTCCTAATTAGAATTTTTAAAAATTAGAATTCCAGAATCTTCTAGCCTTCACCGTTTGGCTAATCGTTCAAATAACGTCCTTATCCGTTCTAAATCGCCAATTCGGAAGGCTTGCTGCTAAAATACCGAATTCTGCAGAGACTGCATTTTGGCCATTCTGGTCGAATGTCACATACTCCCCGGACAGTCCGGTCAATGTCCTCATTGAATCGCGCAATGTTCTAAGTGGTTACAGTGTCATCGAACAGAATTTACAAAATGCACGAAATTACTTTTACCTACGTCACATCGACTCACTGCAGAATATAAATGGCATCATACTACATCACTATAGCCTTCAAATTCTTTCATTAATCTGCACATTGAGGATATGACTTAAGATAAAACATATTTTCTGACTTCCAGTGTCAATATCCCGATTGAAACTTTTTCTCCTAGATTTAAAAGGTGTTGGCTTGCAGGACAGTCCTGCCAACCAACAAGCTAAAATTATCCTACTATGCTCCTTCCCTTCGGAAATCTTGCTTGTTTATTGTCCTGAATATTAAAACTAAGAAACTTTGTGGTTAGAAAGAACAATGCAACAACCTCCCTCCTCAAGAAGTTACTCAAGTTTTTCATGTCACCACAAAGTTATCAGTCTTCCTAAGTGATTAAAAACAATCATGCAGGCTGGAATATTTAAATATACTCTTCCCTCAAGCCTTTCTAAATAAATAATAAGTGAATGTCTCTAAAGCCACTTCAACTAAAACCAAAATGCAAATTTATAAATGCAACAATTTCCAAACTCAACTTAAATGTTTCAGTTTTCAATTACAACTTGGTTGCTTGGTTTCTCACTTGAGTTTTTCACACACATAAAACAATTCTGAGTTTTAACTTTTCTTCATCATCCCTTTGTTCTCTTCTTTTTTCGTCGTTTAGAAGTTCTAAAACTTCTAAATTCTTCTAATTTTCTTTCTTGTTGCCTCTTGTTTTCTCGACCATTCATCAATGCTCCATTTCCTCCTCCTGTGACGCTGACTCTGCACTCTCGGTCTCCGTGTCTTGTAGCACGTCATTGACTATCCTGACGCTGTTGGAAGCCGTCCTCCAACACTTCTGCTCTTCCACCCTCTGTTTACAGCAAGGTAGGGGATCCACGTTTGATTCTCTGTTTCTACAGAAGCTGTTGTGGAGACACAACGCCACGTTTCTTTCCAAATCTTCTTTCAGCATCTCTGCCCTCTCACTTCCACTACGCTCGCTCGTCCTGGAAATTCTTTTCACAGCGGTGGTCACTGCATTCCGATGGGTCACGAAAGCTCGCTTGAAAGCTCCTGCCCCAATGTCCAGCTGATATTCACTGTACACTCTGCCATGTTTCGACATATGCTTTTTCGCATACTCGTACAACCATGCAGTCATGTTAGCTCTGAACCATGGCATCAATCGTTTTCTTGCCCATATCTTCTTCACTTCCATCGGAATGTTTAGAACTTTGCACATTGTCTCAAAAAGATCTAAATCTTTTAGACAATCTAATTTCTGCAATTGTTCTCTCGTCGGTGCCTCCTGTCTATTATTTTCTCTCACATGAGCTTCCAGCCATCGTATCGCCATCATAACTCCCACTATCACTATTGTTATGGGCTGTGATGAATCTGGTAAACCCATGGAGAGCAGCTCTCCAGAGTCCCAGATCAACACCAGATTACTACGCTTGGGATACCACCAGGTCTGCAGCAAGCAGTGGCAAGGAAACTCGTCATGTGTCAACATGATGCTCCTCCAATTCCGTTTTCCCGAAGCTTCCAGCAATGGCTCCACTTCCATCATCACTCGGTGGATCTCATCATTCTCATCTACTGCATTGTAATCTGTGACAGTTGATCCTCTCTGTTTCTGTTTTTCAAAGTCACTGAAGTTCCCGCTCACATATCCCATGAACTTCTTTCCTAGTATTGACTCCAACTCCTCTTTGGTTCTTTCTGGAACTGCTGAGAAAATCTTACACAGTAACTCGTAAGACTTTTCAGATATTCTTGCCAACCTCACGCACTTCGGCACTGAAAAGGCTTGATCCACAATCGTTCTTGTACTCTTCACATCCACAGCTACGAAATGTACAGGATACTTGCTCTTGCACATTGGAGCCAACATTGAACCCACCAAATATCGTGCTCCTGATGGTCTACAATAAGTTTCGCTGTGTCTGATGTTCATCTCCGTTTCGATTGCTTCCCTCCATTTTCCTATATACTTCTGCTCAGTCTGCAGAACTCCTGGGAATACTTCTACGCTGATGGCTGTGACCATCTCATGTTTCTGTTCTAGATTCAATAGTGACTCTAAAGAACCAAACATGCTGTAGAATCCTAGTGCTGTCACTAGATTCACATCGGTTCCTCCATGGCAATCTGCTATCAGTTCCGTTTCCGTTCTTGCTTTCATCACTACATTTCCAAACAATACCGTCAACTGCTTGTGTTGTTTCTCCAGGGTTTTCACACAGTCTAGACTTCCACAAACGTGACCCTCTAGTCCACAGACTTCCGCCAGACAGCTACCAGGTTTGACCCAGTCTTCTGGTCCCCAGCCAGGCAACTCCACTCTATCTTCTCCGTTGCTCTTAGAGGCTGTTATCATCACATTATATATGATGTTGAGGTCACGCAGGTTACAGTCCACATTCAGTTCCCTCTGTATGTCCTGTGTCGCCCGTAATATTGAGTCAGCGTTGGGACTAGGACACCACGACGGCTTCATCAATTCCCACACTGCCATCAAGCTCGTTCTCAGTAATTCATCTGAGAATCCCAACCCAAATTCCACTCTCTTGTCGGATTTTGGTACTGAAGGTGCAGTCACCTCTTCTTCCAAGACCAATCCCAATTTGGCCTGTGGATTGTTAACGCTCTTAGTCGTCACAATTCTGGACGTCCAGAATCTTAGTAACACCGCCTGCTCATAATCAAAGAAGCAATCACGTATGTCTTCACTCAGGAAAGGATTGTATGCCATCCCTATAATCCCGGATACATAGCTATATGACTTCTTCTTGATCGGTCCACAGTATTCACTGGATTTCGGCAATGCTCCCATAGATTCTTTAGTGAGCCTCAACTCCTTGTTTGAGAATCTCCTGATCTCGTCTATCTTTTTCATGGGTTCCAATTCTTCAGGTTCTTTCATGTTCACCCTCATCGGTTTACTTTGCTGCATATCCAGCATTGCTAGCAAGAACATGGCTTTCGTTCGCTCATCGCCTTCCTTCAACATTTTAACACAAGTGCTTAATGCAGGTACTGAAATCTGCTCTATCAGGAATCGAATGAAACAGAGAGCGTCTCTCCGCTTTGCACACGCTACTGCTGCTCCCTCCTGGACTATCAGATCCCTCAGATTCGTCATAAGGAAAACTTTTTCCTCTTTTGATCTCTTCCTTTCTTCTGAATCATATTCTTCGCGAGTCAGTCCCATCATGCACCAGGCGAGCCTGAGTTGTAATTCCGTCCTTACGTAAGGTACTGCCACGAGAGCATGTATTCTTGGCGTAGTCCTCATTTCCTCTTCGAAATACCTCAATACTACTGCTTTCCATGGAAGGCTCACCAACTGCTCGATCGTCTCCGCCTGTATGTCAGACGACGCCAAAGTTCCGTACGCCTTCTGCTTGAGGGTGGTGCCTTGCAACATTGTTTCCAGATAACCCTCCATGGCTTTTTCCTCTTCCAGGGCCATTACATGCCCTCTAGCCGAGTTTCGGTATTCCAACATCTCCATGTATCCACCGGTGGGTTCATCTATCGACACTGTCTCAGACACTGTCAGTCTGTTGTATTCCACTGGTGTTAGTTGTCCTGCAACACTTCCCTTTCCATGATTCATGGGAGATGGCTTGAAGTCCCTCATTTTACTCTCTCCACATTGACTGAGTATTTCCATTTCTAAAGTCGCTCCAGTCAGAGTGCGGTCACTCCTTTTGGATTTATAACCAGTTGACTTTAACCCCGCCATGAGAATGGGTGGCACCATCGCTATATCAGTTAATATTCTATCTGTGCCAGACAATTGGTAATCACCTTGCCCCAAATCCATGACTTCCTCAACTCGTTTTCTTTTCGCTGAGTTACCAGCTTTCATCGATATTTCCGAATCCACTTTCGTCTTTCCAATCCTCTTCGGCATCACTCTGCTGCCTAACTTCATTTTCATCGCATTGATTTTATCAATCACCATTTTCGATCGCATCGTTCCTCTCCTGGTCCTTGACAGGTACACCACCTCTCCTTCATTGTTCTGCGGTGTTATCTTGATGGGAGAATTCGCTTCACTCTCATCAGTGGCTGAGTCGATCAATAACTCACTCAGTCTCCCTTCACACTCATCAAGCTTGTCAAGTACTTCTCTCATCAAGGGTTGATTGAGACCTGTTTTGAGAATGGACTGGGTCCCATAGCTCTGAATCACAGTCCAGACTTCTTCCATGAACGCCACTCTGTCCAGCTTACATCCCGTCCTACTCTCGTGGTCTCGGTGATGTACTTCCCATTCTTCTTCGGGTAGCGTTCCCAAGAAAGGTACTCTGGCTGAGGCCTCTATTCTTCTCCTCCGAGGTGATTCCATGAGGATTCTCTGATCGTTATTTCTTGTATTGCCAGGAGAGCTGCTCTCCGGCAAATTCCGTTTCATTTCCTCAAAGGCTGACGGAGGTTCCAGTGTCGAGATGCCTTCATCCGCTGGCTCAGTCGTTTCCAACGTGTCTGCATTATTCTCAAGATCACTGAAGATATTGAAATCCAGGCTGGATGTTCCTCCTGTCGATGCCCTGTCGTCTTCCCCACCAGCTTGATCTTGTTGCATGGGTTCTTCCGTCTGACGGTTTCCACCCTGTCCGTCATCTCCTTCTGACTTGTCCCCATTCGAGTTCGATGGTCCTTGTTTGTCATCATCAGCTTCTTCCTGGAATCTCGGTATGAGCAATGTACCGGCTGATTTATCTTCCTCCTCTCCATGGACCACTTTAGTTTCTTCGCAGCCGAAGGGTGCTAGGAAAATTCTCGTCTGCAATATTCCCGCAACTTTCATCTCTTTTCTCACACTAGTCAGGATCACTGAGGCTTCAGGCAATTCAGTCCTGCCTCTCATCCTCATTGGAGCTGAGCCTAGTCGTCTCCATTCCTCATCAAATCCTTCAGGCTTGGGAGTAGCGGCGTTGCTTATTCGCCTTCTCGTCGCTTGATCCGTGTACGCAAATCGTGTGTACTGTAACACGGCGGCATTTCTCCCCACGAAGTATGGATCCATCGTCGCCGAGAAATTCCCTACTCTCCTTTCATTGGTTTCGAATGCTCTCAACCTAGGAGTTTGTACTACGGAGACTGCTCCGAGCAACATCCTTCTTATCAGAGGGAATTCAGGGATTGCTTCGGGTAGCTTCTTGTAATCGCCCCAGTCCTTCGTCTCTTCTCTCACCTTGTGATACGCTGCTGTGAGACGAGGCACTCTGGTCATTTCGCCATTCGTTTTGTCATAGGGCCTCAGATTCCAAAGCTTTGGAAACACCTCGATGTGCCCTCTTTCTACTTCTCCCATGCGGTCACAGAAGTGATCATCAAAATTGATGACTGTCATCTCTGGCTCCGATATTTTCGCAAATAACAGATCTTCACTCATGAGCTCTCGCAATGCGTGCTGCTCACACCAGTTCAGTGTACTACCGTCCACTGCCGATATGAGGTTCAGGTGCAACACCGACCTCCTATATGCTTCCACTTTAACGTCAGGGAACGCAAAGGTGACTGCTGGTCCATAGATCACTGTCACGAACTCCGTGACTCCTCTGATCAGCGCCAAGGGATCGATTCTCATAGCTAAGCTCAAATCTGTTAACAGCGGCATGCCTCCAACATGTCGTCTAACATCTTCCTCTCTTTCAATTGTCTCGTCTTCTCCGGTTCCAAAGCGATTTTGCTGCAAGAGATACTGGATAAGAGTGTGTCTCAGGTCTCTTATTTTGTTCCACGAGTCTGTGGATTTCTTCATATCCAGATTCCTCACTCTCTCTTTCATCTGCTCTGGACAACGTGCCAGTTTCATCAGCCCTCCCAAGTTTCCGTGGGTTATTGCGATCAATGTCAAAAGTCCATCTAGTCGCAGGTTCTGTATTCCATCCGTAAGCAGTATCACCGGTCCTTTCACGAAATTCTCCGCTCCAAATGTCACAAACAGGGCTATTAATTCCACTATCGATACTTTCACTACCGCTTGGAGGAATTCCTTTATCAAGTAGTGCGAGACTTTCGGGTAGACTTTTGCCAAGAAGGACGCGGTCCATCCGGCTCCCAACCCTTCTAGCATGCTGTCTGTCCTTTCAAATCCCTCCTGTCCTTTCACTTCCTGGGTCCAGAAGGTTTCCAGAGTAATCTGACACATTCTGTTCACGAACTCAGCTGTCTTTTCTCCGGCATTTTCCGCCAGGTTCACCTCCTTCAACAAGTAGGCGTACATCTTAGTGATCATTACTGGGCCTTGCTGAAAAGCATCTGCACCCAATGCCGCTACTCTCGGATTCAAGTGTAGCCACTGGTTTGCTTCCGGCTTGGTTCTCAGCACCATCGCTTCCAGATGAGCTCTCGTCTCCAGTGAATTCTTTCTTCTCGTGTCTTCACTCGCCACTTCCATTGCTCGGAACCACAAGTCGTTGGACATTGCCGTAATCACTCGATGGTCGTCATCTATTCCTGGTTTCAGTTTGAGTTGCCGACTGAAGTTGGACAGTTCCAACCCCAGCACTTCGTCCAACACCAACATGTGTAGCGCGTGGTCCTTGAACCCTCTCATCGCGTTTGAGATATCTGACCATACTGCAGGCAGTTCAGCCTTAAGTGGCCTCAGGTTCTCCATTTCTATCATGCGATTCGGGGCTGATATGATCACATCATATTTTCCCTCCGAAAGTAAGGCTACCATTGCATACACAAATTTCAGTCCATCCGGGAGATATGCATATCCCGGAGACAACGCAAATACTACTCTCAACGTCACTTTGTTGAATGTTCCCTCCTTTGTCGCGTCTACCACTTCACCCATTGACTCCAGGATGTCTTTTATCGCGGGCCATACTGCGTTTTCTGCTGTTGCAGGATCTCTGAGCCTGCTCAGAAAACCTCTACTGTGTAGATGGTCATTGATGCCAGCAAACACAATCGTTATCGGGTTCATTTCTGTCTGCCTTTGTACCCCTATAGCCAATGACACTGATTGCAATAGGTCTAGGTCAACTGCGGCCAGCATTATGACGTCCGGCCAAAACAAAGACTTAGAGGTGTACACGAACTCTGAATTCGCTACTACCATGATCTTGGCCTTTCTCATTTCTGCTTTGTCGTAGGCGGCGAAGATGCTCTCATCTTTCTTTATTGCTGTCAATCCGCCATATCTCTGGGCATCACCATCTTGGTTCACTTGTTTTGGGTATACTCTCTCCTTCACATGACTAGGTGGTGTCGTCAGTTGCCTGAATATCTTCACGTGTTGTCCAATTGGCGCTCTCGCCGTCAGGAATCTTCCTGGCCTTTCCTCACGATTCCTCCCCTCATGGTTCAATCTGACATCCTGCAACGGTCTTGCATTCACAGGTCCCATTGTGTTATTGGAGGGCAGTCCTTCCAAGTCAGCAAATCTTAAGGCTGTCGTGGAGCTGAAATTTATGCTAGCGGCTATCAACCAGTCTACGCCGGTTATTGAGTATAATCTGCTGACGGATAGCGTCGCTCCATTTAGCATCCTCCTTGCATCTTCGATGAAGCTTACTTTCTGCAGGTCCAGCTTCATCAGTTCTTCTTTGTATATGTGCCAGGGAGACGGCATGGGTCTAGACCATAACAATGAGCCTCTGTTCGGTCTCTCTTCTCGACTGCTACTCGTTGTCTCCGATCTAGTGTCTGATCTGGACGTGCCTGCTACTCCTTCGTTTGGTTGGTTGACGGGTCCTATCCTTCTCCTAGGATGAATTGTCCTCCTCGTCGGTGCTTCTCCCAACCGATCCTGCACGTCAGTTCTTCGACCTGATTCGCTGGAGCTTTGTTGCCGGTAATTTATTGCGGCTGGGACTGTACCCAAACGCGTTTCCAGGTTAGGAGGCACAAAGGTAGTGATCACCGTATCATTCACCGTTCCCTCTTCCTTCAGTACTCCTGTGTCAGAGAGTTCTGCTTCTAACTCGTCCAACCGTTCTTGGAAGACTCGATTCAACCAAGCTTGTCCCTCGATTGTGTCAAAGTGGATGCCATCCGAAGTCAGTCTGGCTTGCTCCATGGCTCTCAACTCGTGTTCAATGTCCATAAGGATCATTCTTCCGGCATTTCGATTTGCTAGGTTTCTTAAGATGTTGTTCCATCTCATGACTCCCTCGTTGTGCCTTCTTCCTGATGCTGTCAGGTTTCTTGCGTTCATTGGCACCGTGCAAACGGTCAGTACCGCGCAACTGAACTTCTGCCAGAGAGTGGTGAACAAACACACCATCATTGATTCCCACTGTGCTTCCTGCTCGTCTGATCCTTTGGAGATATCATTCGTCCCAACTAATATCATCACACTGGGTATCCTCCCGGGATTCATCAGCTCCACCATCCGGTATAATTGGGCAATTGTCGCGCCTCCAAAGGCCATCACCGTGGTGACCCATGAGGTCCTCAAATTCGTTAGCACTCGGACTAAGCTGTCTCCCAATATCAGGTGAGATGTCCCGAGTGGTGGTTGCTGCAGGTTCACAGCCGGGCTCCAGGTAGCTCGATTGAAAAAGGCTCTCGGATCTGTCTCCGGAACTCCCGTGAAATTATACTTTAATTGATTATTCTTCTGCACGTCCATTACACGAGACACTTTCTTCGCTGGCATCTTCCTTACTTTTCTCTCTGTGATCTTCGAACTCCCCCTGAGTGGCGTCACGTCACTTATCCCTTGTCTGATTATTGTCTGGGAGAGTTGTACTCTGCCCGTATCGTCAATCGTTCCATAGGGTGCAGTCACCCCGGAACCTGGTGCATTCTTGTTAGCGACCAATCGTCCAGCGGTCTCTATCAGTTTTCTCACTGTCTGTTCTACGACGGGATCACCCAAGGTGTCACTAGGATCCGGGATTGTTACTCGGTTCGTCTCTGCTGGAAGCCGTGTCTCCGTTGTTTGACTCATTTCTCGAGGTGTCAAGAGCTCCATCGGGGACTGCCCACGAGGAATATCCCTTGCAGGTATCACTTTCTCAATGGACGTCGTCAACGCCACCTGCTCCGATCGCTCTTTGTATTCCTGCCTTAAGCGTTCGATCTCTTGACCCTGCTTTTTGTTGCAGTCTTCAAACAACTTTCTCCACATGTCCCGGTCTTCCTCCATCGCCAGCATGGTCTTCGTCATATCGTCTAACTCCTTCTTCGTACTTCTCAACTGATCGTTCATCTCGTCCAGATCTTGTATGGTTTGGTTCGTCTGAACCTTCTGTGTTACTTTCGCCCCTTTTGGTGGCACAGCTACTCTCAGTGGTGAACCAGACGAGGTCGCCTCGCTGTTCATCTCCCGATGCATTCTCGTCAGCCCAGGTTTGGGCTTAGAGGGCATTGGCATCTCACCTGGTTGGTAAGTCCTAGAACTTCCCAACCCAGGCTCATTCGCCAAGTCACTCCCTGAGAGAGCCCCGTTTCTCCACCTCATCACTCTCATGTTCGGGCGGTCTAGTACTCCTCTCTCTCCATATGCTGCCATCAACAGGACTTCCGTGGGGCGGTCCCCACGGTTGTCGTGCCCCAAGATGTTAATCAGGGCGGTCAGCAACATGACCACCTCTGGGTCCTCCAGAGCGAAGTCTCGTTCGATCAGCCGACGATAGATCGCATCTACCATCGGTCCTACATATGCCTCTGCCAGGTCCATCAATTCATCCAGGTTGAAATTGTCCATACTGTTCTTTCCAAGTTTGATTTGATTTCGATTTCAAGTTTTGACTCAAGTGAGCAATTAAATGATCAATCAGGATCTAGAAAAGAAATCACGAATGTCACACTTGTCAATTTCACCCTAACATACATCGTTAAAATTTGCTTAAAGACAGTTCAGATAAAAAGATATTTATCCTAAAATTTATTAAAATCAATTGGTTTCTAAAATTTTGGAATTCGACCTAAGATTGGACAGTCCAAACTTTGGATCTATTCCCAAGATCGTCATTTAGTTGTTCATGGTCACTAACCCCTACTTACCCATGATCTTAATAACCTAACACATAACATAACATAACATAACATAACATGACACACATATCACATATTACATGTAACTCGGTCTTTGGCCTAACACCCTCTCGCTCATCACTCAGCCTATACTTAAGTAATATTTCTTATGTAGATACACTTGTATGTTCGTATCAGAGAATATCACGTGTACAAGCGCGTATAATTCCCGAGGATGCAGTCTTCCTCTATTTGGATCGTACACTGGAAGCGAAAGCTCCTTCACGTCCATTTCCACAAGGAAGTCCCTCAGCCTCGTCAAAGACAAGACTAGATTTTCTGGGTCCACGTGCTGCTTCCCTGTCGCCCTCGTTACCAAGAAGCATAAGTACTTTCCCGGTATCTGCGACACCGCCGGGGGTAAGGCTGCTACGCCCCCTATCCCTGGTCTTTGCTTCCAAAGGAATTCCACGTTTTTATATTCCCTCTTAAAATCTGCCGCTAGCGCCGTCCTAAAACTCATGTCTGCGGTGATAGCTACCGCACATGTTCTGTTTGTGAGTATGAAATCACTGTCTGTTAGTATTATGTTACTAGAATATTCATTTGGTAAATTAAAATATGACTCAACTACCCTGCCTATGTCAGGTTTCTTAGGTTCTTCACCTGTTTCTGCTTCTAAGTTTCCTGTTTCTCTTGCTATTCTCAATTTTTTTATTATCAAGTTTTCAGTGTGGGTAAGTCCTACCCCCACTCCCCGGACAAAAATATCCATCGGCGTCCCCGTCGATCGCATACCGGGTATTAAGTCAAGATTAGAAGCTGGAATGAGAAGTTGTCCTTCCTGGGCAGCCCAGGAAGGATCATCTCGTTCGGTCTTAATGTATTTAGCGCTTTCGCGATCTACGTCTTGAATCGTAACGCTGGTCTTTTCAGGGTCTGATGTCATTTCGTTCAGCCACTCTAAGACACGCAGGTTCGTCAGGTCTTGTTCATTTGACTGCTGTTGCTCATCGTCGAACTCCACCTCGGGTTTCGACCAGTCGTCAACCCACTCATCGTTGTGGTCATCGACTATGCCAATGTCCTGTGACACTGTTATTTCCTCTAAACCCACTACTTCCTCCACTATTTTCTTTAGATCTATCCTATCCACTACAAAGTCGTCACCGTAAGGATTGTATTTCTTTCTTAGTCTCGTCCCGTCTTTCTGACGAGTCTGCATCGTGAACGGAAGATCTGGTTCCATGTTCTTGGGAACCTCTGTCTGTTCGGAATCCTGCCAATCTTCCTCTGCGTAGGGCAAGGTTTCATCGTCCGCTTCGATCTGTTCGTTTGGATCCAGGTCCAATGGTGTATCCGTACCTTCCTCTACGACTTCGTTTCCATCGTTCTTCTCCCTGGTGCCTTTTTCATTGACCTCACAAGCAGGATCCATCATTAGATAATCCCCTTCTTCCATGTCTGCAGGTATACACCAGTCTTCTGTCGATGGATTGTGTGGCTTGATGTTCTCGTAGTGGGCGGCTCGGCCAGTTTTCAGTCTATAAAAGCGTCCCTCTTGGTGCACCTCTGTAATCATGAAGGGTCCCCTCCACTTCTTCAGAAGCTTTTTTGTCCCTTTCGGTGGTATAACGTTCTGAAATACCCATACGTAGTCTCCCACCGAGTAAGCCTTTGCACCAGCTGCTTTCTTGTCGAATCTTTTCCTCTGCCTTGCCTGTGCCTGCTGAGTGTTTCGTCTACACAAGTCGTTCAACTCCTGTTGGCGTCTGATCACATCCCTTACGTAGACCTGTGGGGATGTTTTCTTTCCCTCATACTCTGGGTAGAAGAATGTCAAGGGTAAAGATTTGTCGTGTCCCGTCAGCATCATGTGTGGACTGACTCCAGTGGTGGAGTGTTGCGTGCTATTATAAGCTCCCATCACCTGTGGAAGGTATCTGTCCCAATCGGTCATATACCTGGAACAGTATACTCTCAGCATCGATACTAACGTCCTATTCTGTCTTTCCACTAAGCCATTCGTCTGAGGGTGGTATGTCGTGGAGTGAGCCTGAGCGACCTGTGACCGTCTCATAAGCTCTTTCGTAAGCTCGCCTACGAAAGCCGTTCCATTGTCCGATTGAAACGTCATTGGACATCCGTGTCTTGCTATCCACGTATTGATCAGGTGGTCGCATGTCTCTTCCGCTGAGGCAGTTATGCAGGGCACGGCCTCTGCATACTTCGTGAAGTGATCTATCATGACCAAGACTTGGTTGTAACCGCTGTCTGTCATGCATATCTTCTGGTGATCTATCTGCACCACCTCGTTGAATTCGGACGATTCAATTGATTGTAAAGGAAATCGCAACTTCCTAGGATCCTTGACCTGTTGGCATGACAGACATGCTGTCACCCATTTCTCGCATGCCTTTTTCATCCCAGGCCACTCAAAGCGCTTCAGGATCCTCTGATACACTTTGTCGATCCCTTGATGGCCCATCTGATCATGCGACCTGAATAATAGTTCTGTCTGATAGAGTTGCGGCAACACTATCGCGTTATATTTGTATAAGACCTTGTCTTCTTCTCTTCTCCTGCAAGCCACGATCCCGTCCTTGTTCAGATATAATCTCCCCTCCTTCTGCATGAAGTATTGTCTCAGGATCCTATAGCTGTCTTCTTCCAGGTCACCTTTGTCAGGTGCACCGTTTTCTATCCACCTTTTTAGGTTGCTTGTCATGCGATCATTTCTCTGCGCCCTTAGAAGGTCCGAGAGTCTGTATCTCGCCTTCAAGTACGTCTTCATGACTCTCATCTGACTGTTCAGCTCGTTGGGCTGATGTGTGTCTTCTTCCATCTTAACGCACCAAATCTTCGCCAACGGTTGTGTTTCTTGTTGAAACGGCTGAAGATCAGTCCTGACTACCTCTTTCTGCGGCAACAGGCTTATCGAACGTTTCGATACCGCTATCGTTTCTAAGTCATCCGCTGCGTTGTCAAAGACTCTTTCGCTTGGTATTAGGTAGCGATCACTGTCAGGATCCTGGTACACCTCTCTGTCCAGGTTTCTCGCCCGAGTTTCCACTAGTAGCGTGTGTATCGCCAATTCTGACAGTTCCGATCCCGAGGTCGAATCCCTGTCTGAATAGGTTTCCATTCTCGAGCTTTCTGACTTATCATCCGTCGAAGGTGTTGTGCTGGAGACTGCACGCTCCTCCAGATCATGTCCGTATTTCCTTCGCATCCATCTGAACTCCCCGTACAAAACTTTGTTCTCTAGGTCCTGTTTCTCATCAGGAATTTTCTCGTCTATCTCGGACTCCCCGGACAAATTCACTTGTCCCGGGTGTTGATCTTGTGATTGCTGGTTTCTCTCCTCATCCTTCTCCCCGGACAAATAGTCTTGCAGCAGATTTTGTTCTACCTCTTCACCCTCTTTTTCCCGGTCTACAAAGGTGACGGTTTTCTTTCGCTTGCTGCTCCCCTGTTCTTTCCGTCCGTAAGAAGTACTGGTTAAAATCTCTTGGGGTATTGAGGATACTAGTTGCTGAACTATTGTCCTACAATCCCTCTTGTTCTCCTCGTGCTGTTGTCTGGACGGCATGATCTTCACTTTCTCACTGACTGTTAGCGATGCCACTGCTGCTGTCCACTCGGGGTCATCTCTGGTCACTTCTCTTTCTAACAATCCACCCAGCATCCGCATTACTTGTGGTGTGACTTGCACCGTTTTATCCAATAATGAGAGGCTGTTTATATTCATGCGAGAGAGTTCTTGCTGGACCAGGTTCGAGCGCAGCAACAAATCTAAGGGGACTGGATCCTCCTTGGACAGGATCTTTATCTCAGCTGCTTTCTCTACAGGTAACTCAGGATGCCCTGGAATTGGATGTCCAGACTTATCCAACCATCTCGTTAAGGGAAGCGCTTCATAAGTTTCTTTGTCCAGAAACGAGAATCCCTCCTTTACTTCCGCCTGATTGGCCTGCTTCTGCTCCAATCTTTCATAGAACTCAGTTTTCTTGCTGAGACTGTCAGCATTCTGATGTTTATCACGCATCCTATGTTCGATTATCATATGTTAGCCATCCAATCTGACTATCCATCTACCAATATAACTCTGATCCATCGAGTAGGTCTTCAACCAGGATAACGCTCTGTTGTCCACGCGTAACTTGAAGGGAGCGCTCCCCAAGTATGCACGGTACTTTTCCACGAAGGTGACTACTGCAAACATTTCTGCTTTCGGTGCGCCATATTTCATCTCTGTGTCACTCAAGACCTTGCTGCCGTATGCAATGGGACGGAGGACTGTTCTTCCGTTCCATTCTTGCTCTTGATGCAATATTCCTGAGATGGCCACCACCGATGCGTCTGTGTCAAGAACATACATGCCCTTTTCTGTAGGCATGCCCAGCACTGGCGCTTCGCACAGTTCCCGCTTTATGTTCTCGAAAGCAACTTGTGCCTCATCGTTCCATTCGAACTTTTTCCCTTTGTTGCGCATCAGCTTCTGCATCGGGTACACCTTGTCCGCGTATCCTTTTATGAATTCTCGGTAGTAATTGGCAAACCCTAGGAAGCTCATGAGCTGTGTGTCCGTTCTAGGAGCTTTCCATGTCAGCACAGCCTCTACTGCTTCTGGATCTGGCCTCACACCATGCCGGTCCACCATTCTTCCCAGGTACTTGATCGAATCCCTAAGGATTTCACATTTCGATGGTTTGCATTTCAAGCCTGCTCTTTTCATACATCCGAAGACCTCATCGAGTCGATCAATGTGATCCTCCAGGGTTGGTGTCGCTATGACTACGTCGTCCACGTAGCACATCAAGAGATTCCCGTACTTTTTGGTCACTCCTGTCAAAGCCTGAGCCATCAGCCTTTGAAAGGTTGCTGTTGCATTGCACAAGCCGAAGGGCATCCTCTTCCACTGGTACAACCCCAATTCGCACGCGAATCCTGTTTTCTCCCTGTCCTTCTTTCGCAGAGGAACCTGCCAGAAGGCAGAACCCAAGTCCAATGTGGTGAAGAACTTTGCATCACCAAGTTTGGATAGGCTCTCGTCTATTCGCGGTATCGGGTACGCATCTTTAATCGTTACCGCGTTCAAGTAACGAAAGTCGCAACAAAATCTAAGCTGCCCCCCTTTCTTTTTCGCCATTACTACTCCGCAAGCCCATGGTGATTTCGAGGGTTCTATCATGTCGTATTCAAGCAACATTTCTATTTCCGCTCGGCACGCTTCCGATTTATGCGGCGTCATTCGCCTTGCGCCTTCCCTATGGGGAACGGCACCCTCTTCTAGTTCGATTTCGTGTTCGACGAAATTACAGCAACCGATGTCCGCCTTATGTTTTGAAAATACCTCGGCGTTCCGATTTAGGAGGTCCCGCATTTTTTCAAAATCTCCCTCACCTATTTTTCCTTTTAAATGTTCTATTTCTGGCAAAACCGGTTTGTCAGAATCTAGTTCATATGACGAGGGGCGTTCCGGAAAATTCGAGCAGCTTGATAAGCCGTCGTCCGTTTCGGATTTCATTGAAAACAATTTATGAATAGATTTTAATTCATTAATTCTCTCTAAGATTTTATCCTTATTTGCATGATAAGGACAGTCTTTCACACTATATTTCTTCAAGTTTTGTGTCTCTTCATAGTCGGTCCTCATCGGCAATGCGTAACCAAGCTTCTTTCCACGCTGGATTGAAACCGTGGTGTCCAGTGTGTTGAACAACACACTGACACACAGTCCGTTTCGCGTTACCGAGAAGCTCCGGCCTAAAATCACCGAACTCTGACTATTTGGATTCGGTACTAAGCAAACCTGTTTGCTATCACTTAACGAATTTAAATTTCTCATTCTAAAAATTGCTACTACAGCTTGTCCTGGTTGTAACTTTACTTTTCTATCCAAAAAAACTGGTACCTTATTTTCATCTGTTATTATCCTATTAATTGGTCTCTTAACATACTTTCGGTCCGGGTTTCTAATCCGTATTAGACCGTTGTTCAAGTCAATCATCACGTCAAAATTCCTGACAAAATCTCTGCCCAAGATGAATTGGTCGGCGTCGTCCAGATTCTCTACCACCAGGAAGCTCATCCAAAGGTTCCGTCCTCCCATGTAAAGGACCGTCACCGGTGTTCTTCCGGCTACGTAGATAGCTCCTCGATTTGCAGCGGCTAGTCGGAGATTCGTAGGAATCAGATCTTCCCGCGTGAAGCCCATTCTCTCCCAGGTTTTTATCGGCATCACACTTACTACCGCGCCTGTGTCCAGAAGCCCTGTGACTCCGATTTTTGTTCCGTTGGTGTCAAGCAGGTGTGCTGTCACATCTGCTTCATATCCAATATGTACCGCGTCTTGTTCCATCATGGCGTCATGGCCTATCCTGCGGACTTTGAGTTCCTCTTCACCCAAATAGATCTGCCCCATTTGGTCATCATCTGTTGTTATGTAAGTCCTGGTGTAGATGCTGATTCCATCCACGTTCAGCATTATTTGATACGGCCCATAGACCTCCAAGTAGCGTCCATGAAGTTTCTTCATGCGAGGGCCACCCGTCGTTAGTAGTGCTCGCACAGCTCTCGACTCAGTGCGTGGCTCCACCTGCCTCAGATAATCTGCATATGTGTCCAAATGCATTAAAGTGAACTCTGATGGTTCACTCAAATTTCTTATTACCTGGTGTCCAGCCACTGAGATTATCGACTGTATCTTCTTTCCCTGCGGCGCCATGCCGAACCTCTTACCGGAGATCACTTTAAGTTTCATATCTAAACTGCTTGGTGTTTTCGTCTCTTCTAACTCCGTTGCCTCGAAGGTATTCAGTTGCTCCTGAAGCTTTTCATTTTCCAGTTCAAGTTTCACTTTTTGTTCGATCTCTTTCGTCACCAATTCCTGCTGTACTCTATTTAAAGCATCCTTTGCGGCTGCCTTATAATCGATCTTGAAGTCATCGGCCGCAGTTGCTGGTTCCGGTTCACGTGCTTCTCCTGTTACCGCTTGCATTTTCTTTGCCGCCAGCTCTTGAGGTTTGTCCTTCCTGCGTGCCTCTGCTTCGTTTAAAAGTCGAGCCTTGCTTGCTTTCACTCCTGATAAAGCTTCTTCATGCCTTGGATGCTTGATTTCTGCCACTGCATCCCAGAATTGTGGACAGTCTGATTTAAAATGACCTTCCAAGTTGCAAAAGAAACACCTCGGGCCGAATTTCGCAATTACTCCTCTCATGAAATCCTCATGTTCCAACTCTGACGCATCTTCGTCCTCGAGGCTAAAGCCTATTGCTTTCATGCCTTGTTTATAAGCTGGGCATGCTGACACATGATGGTCTGTTGAACTACAATTAGCACAAGAGCGTCTCTTGTCCATATCGTCCCTCGGTTTGTACCAATTGTTCCCTTGGTTCGCTGGTCCGTTGTTAAAATTGCCATAATTGTTCTTGTAATATCCAGATCTCGAAGGAGGTTTCAGCAATAGATACTCTTTCGATTTGAGTCTCAACTCCTCCGGTGTTGGCGCATTAGTTGATAGTGGTGTGTAATGCGTTGCTAGCATCGTACGAAGTTCATCGTTTTTCACACCATCGATGAATTTTGAGGCTACGGCCAGGTTCATCCTTCGATTTGACTCATCCGGTTGGCTGCGTCTTCTCAGCATTTCCAAATCATCGAGAAACTTGTCTATAGTTTCATCTTCCCGCTGCCTCCGTTTCTCGAAGCGCATCATCGCCTGGTGCCCCTGCACCCCTGATCCGAAACGGTTTAATAAAATTTCGAAGATTTTCTCAGCAGTGTCACGTTGATACTGTTTCTTGGCCATGACACAGTTCAGGGCTGTCCCTTCTAAGTTGCTGGTGAGCGCGCTGCATTCCTGTCTCTCAGACAAGTCTTCTTCCTCGAAATGCAGCTTCATTACCTCTATCCAGGTATCAATACAGCCATCAGATTCGTCTTTGTAGCATCTTGGTTTCTTAAAGACTCTTCTGGACTTTTCACTGCGTTCATTGGTTCTAGATAACCGCGTCAGGAATGTCTCCAAAGACCTGTTCAGGGGTTCAAATGCTGTGGCCATAGCCGTAGCATCCCTTGAGTGTCCCGCTTGAGTGTCCTCACACCTTGTCGAAGGCTCTGTGTGCGGTACATCCCTACAATCCGAATCACCATGAGCGTTTCCCGCTTGGCCCATGTGACTCCTCCTCGGGCTTGTATGCCCCATGTTGCCAGAATCGCTTCTCCCGGTCGCATGTGTGCTTTGCGTTGGTCGTTCGTTCGAGGTTTGTTTGTTCCCCGTTGAACTCGCTCTACTGTTCGGGCCCCATGCTGTATTACTCCTTGTGGCATAGCCTGATGAACTGCCCCTGCCTCTAGTGGATCCATATGTCTTCCTCCTTTCATTGAAGTTCACCCTCGGTTCCCTGCTGGGACCTCCCGAGTTCGGCTCTCCTTCTTTTGGTCCACTCTTGCTGCTTAGTAGCCCGTCCAACCTATCCATGATAGCCTGCGTTCGCCTCTCCATCATCGCGTCTATCTTTGTGTCAAGAGACCCAAGAGACTGCTCTTGCTGAATTCTTAGCTTCTCCATGTCGGCTCTTAAGCGTAACTCCCTCTGTTCCGCTTCTCTTGTCATTCGCGACAAGTTCCTCGTCATATGTTCGTCCGTTCTTTCTTTCAAGCGTTTTTCGCTTCTGTCAACTTCTTGTCTGTTGCGGTTTATTTCTTCCCGCAGACTTTCTCTTTCAATGTGAACTGCTCTTTCTAGTTCACTCATCCTTATCGACATCTGTTCATTTTGTTCTCCTAAACTGCCCACTATGTTGTTTAAGGCTTCCTCTAGTGCTGCCCCGTTATCCATGAGTGGCGTCACTAGTGGTGGTGTAACTCTGTCGGTCCCAGGTAGCTTCGTGCTGGTCGAGATCCGGGCCTTGACTCTCTGTCTTGACGTCTTTTCATTATCCATTTCAGGATCCGCTAACGCGTTGCCAAGCCCTCTGGTTCTACTCTCTTCAGGTTGTGGCTCCGAACTTGTCCTGATCGCGAAGTCCTTCGACTGGCCCGGTGTGTTTGCCTCTTTGCTTATCGTTGTCACTACACCAAATTTATCCATGGTTCCAGTCTCTCTTCCGACGTGTGCCTCACTCTCATGGATCGAACTATTGAGGCTGACTTGAGATCCATAGTCCCCTTGCTCCTCTTCATACTCTTCCTCCTGGGATTCCCCATCGTTTCCTGCTCCTCCTCCCATGCTGAATGGAAAGATGTTTCCGAAGGTGTTCTTCATTCTTTCTGAGAATGATGATGACGTTGTTTGTTTCCCCATTCCGCCTGCCATCATAGTGTTGTCTGTCGGAGATCTTCTAGTCGCCGTTACTTCAGTTGAGATGTCGGACAGTTCCGACATCTCCTCTCGATCCAACGTCCCGGTGGAAGTGGCAAAATCATGGCCTTGTTCTACCGGAGTAGATTCACTCGCCAGCCTTCTGCCTCTCCCTTCCAGTCCATTTACTCCCTGGTTGTCGTTCATGGTATGGTCCGTATTGACCTCCACTTCTAACAGTTCTCTTCGCTCTTCTGAGGTCTTTTGACTTCTCGTTTCAACCATTCTGCCTGAAACCGTCCCCTCTTTATCGGACCGGGTTCGCTTGATCCAATCCACAAAAGGATCGGTCATCGTTTTTCTTTGCTTTTCAGGTATGAATTTCCTAGAGCTATTACCTCGTTTTGGTATCCTTGACTTGTCTAAACTCATTCTTTATTTGTCACTTTCCTATGCCTACTCTTGACTCAATTGCTAGAGACCTTATAGTTTTATTAACAATAATAATGACACAACACAATAAATTTCACCAGATTCTATTAAATAGTGACCACGAATCCCTGTATGTTGTCAGAGTACAGTTTGTATAAAATTTATTCACAATAGCCGATTATCGGTCCAAAGATCTGTAAACTAGCACAATATGATGTTATCAGTCAATTTAAAAGATAGTGTACTCACTACCCAATCAAGCACAGTTTAGGTTGATTTAAAATCAAAAAACAAAAAAAATATATATTGACACAATATGAATGTATATATAAAAAAAAACGTATGTGTCTTGTACTCTTAGTCGGTTGCAGTACAATAGTCGAACTTGTCTTCTAAAGAAAAAGCTTTCCCTGCTTGGTGCTGCACCAAACAGACAAAACTTTGAAGGCAGCAATTTTCTCAAGTGGGCGTCTATTGCACCCACCGAGTACTGTGTTACCTATCTGCCTTCGGACTGCCCGAGCTAGACCTACTAAAATCCTCAGGGCAGTCACTTTCCCCAAAAACGTATTGTGTTTCAATCCACACCAATGAGTCACGCTCTTTTTAATTTAGACTTAGTGTCGCGAATATCCGAGTTCGGACCTGTTTTGTATTAGTCTGGTTCTTTTTGAGAGGCAAGTTACCAGTGCAGTCACTGATACCTAGCCTGTGTATTAATAACCTAATACCTCTCGCTCTTTAGTCTTTCTTTCGTTTACCTAAGTCCTTAATAAAATAATACCCCTCCGGATTGGCACAAATAGGACCCTTCCGGACTGTCAGAATATAGACCCCTCCGGATTGGGACCCCTCCGAGTTAGTTAATAGTAGACCCCTCCGGATTTGGACCCCTCCGAATTAGCGACTATAAGACCCTTCCGGATTCGGACCCCTCCGGTTTTGTGGAAAGTAGACCCCTCCGGATTCGGACCCCTCTGACTTCGGAGCCCTTAGCTCTGTCAAAGTAGCTTTTTGTAGTTTTCTTAATTTCAGCTTATACCCCTCCGGATACGTTCTGCGTTGCTATTATGCTGTTTGAATTAACTGGGAAGGGTATAGGGTCCTTTCCTAGACCCCTCCGGATTGAAGTTAAGGCACTTATTTGACAATTCACACTAACGGTGAAGGGTCTTATCACTTGCCTAATTTCGACTCTATTATGGTTGTCTTGTGCCTTCAGCCCTCCCTTTTTGTCTAGAACTGTCTTAAGTTACTTAGTTCAATCGCTATCAACTTTTGGTAGGGGTATAAGGGTTTTTTAGAAAAATTTATAAAACGTGAAGGGTGTACCCCTCCGGATTTGTGTACTTTGCTAAAAACAATCTCAAAAAATTTTCTCGCTCGCTTTTCCGAAAAATTTCTGATCCTATTAGTAAGCTCAGCTAATTTCTGATCTATTGGTACCAAGATCAACTCGATATGATCAGTAGTTCCAAAGTTATTTACCAAAACGTCTTTTTTCCGAACTCAAAAAATTTTCTCTCTTATAGGTTCCGCCTAACTTTTTCCGCAAATCTGGACCTTTCGACCTAAAAATTATTGATCCGAGCTCAGAAGGCCTATACTCTTCTAGTTCAATGCAAAAGACCCGATCTAAAACGCTATTGTAGAAAAAATTTGCGAAAAACTATGCTACCTGGACCCCTCCGGATTGATGAATCCACCAAATCAAACACGTTATGTTCGATTTCTCTGCAACCCGGAAGGCTTTCGGGTAGCGGATTTTAAGACTTGTAGATTCACTAGTGGACGTTGTCCGAACAACTATTTTTACTGTCCTACCTCAAAAATTTCAAAAAATTTTCTAAATTTTTAGTGTTTCTTACTATCAAAAATTGGGAAAATTTGGTTTTTGGTACCAAACTAGTTCCAACCACTTCCGAACTAAAGTTAACCGGTTCTACTTGTTACAGTAGTGCAGTTACGATGTAACACACTAACTTAGCGCTTTTTTCCGTTTCAAAAAATATCGATATCTCAAAAATCGCGACTTGTGGGGGGATCAAAATATCGCTATTTTGACCCTAAAAACCGGTCTGTTTTCGTTGTTTTTCACTGAAAAATGATATAAGACTATTAATATAGGCTATATAAGTAATAATATTAGTAATACTATACCCCTCCGGGTTTGTTTAATCTCCGAATTAAGGTGCTTATTTCGGATATTCGCAGTTCGGTGAAGGGTCACTACAGTGCAGCACTGTCGAGCCCCCCACAGATTACTATCCTACTTTTTGTACCAAAAGGGATACAAAACTTGTTAACGATACCCAACAGTCGATTGTAGTTGTCGTTGAGCCTCTTCCTGTTGTTCCCTGTACTGCTTGCCGGATCGGTCTTCACCCCGGACCCTTCCGAATTGAGCGCAAATCAGCTGACCCTTCCGGATTGGGCGCAATTTATCATTAACGTGCTTAAATGCTCAAATAACCCTACAGTACAAGCCTCACAAACGGGCCACAAAATTGATCGTAACGATCCTGACTGATATAAATGCCTGTAACAACAATATATCTATCAACAACAAACGGGGGGGTTGAATCACATCTTGTCTGGGGCGATGATTTCTACTGATTTTTTACTTTTTTACTGTTTTTGGTTTTTTCGGTTATTTTTTTATGTTTTTTGTTTTTCTTGGGTACTATACTACTTTTTGTTTGGTTTTACTTATATCTTTAAGTGTTTTTGGTCACCAACCGCTCAGGGGACGAGGGGACGGCCGATCCCCCCACCCTTCCTGGTTTGTGAATTTTCGGTCTTAACTAGGTTAAAAAACTATTCACGGCAATCCGGAAGGCCTCCGCGTTCCGAACTACCCTTCCGCCCCGGCGGTTTAGGCCTAATAAGGGCGTTAATGTGAGCATCCGCTCGGCGCGGAGTGCTCGTTAACGGTTCTGCCGATCATGATGTTAAAAAAGAATAACACCCAGGAGCGCCATAAAAACATACATGTAACATTCGCCCGGAAGATACATATCGACGGATAACAAAACTAAGTCTTAAGACGACTGGCCAGCGTCTAAACAGAGCTTTGCATGTTTTTCACCGTCTCTACCAAGCCAGTACTTTTCGGTGGTCTTTCTTACATCGGGTCGACAAAAACGTTACTGTTCTCCGGCTTCGACCAGAACGCTCAAATTAACTGAATTACATGCAAAAATAGTGAGCTCATGGCTGGGTCTCAGTATCCCCAGACCACGAGGTCACTCCTAAAAACAGGGCTACTACTTATTATATTACTATTGTTTTTGTTCAGTAGATAAAAACCATCATCTCCATCGAAGATGGATCAACCCTTTCCCCCCTACTTCTAGCTCCTCATTCTTGTCAAAACGAATTAAGATCTTAATTAAATTCAAGTCAGGACATGACGGATGCTAAAATTCAATATAAGTTCATAAAAGTCCACGTCCCGAGACCCTTCCGGATTCTTGAATCCGGTGAATCAAGCTTCTTAATATCCAGTTCACAATAACTCGGAAGGCTGGGTTTTACCCTTCACCGTTGCTCGCAACGGCCTTGCAACTATTGTAACAGCACAATAGTTGCAACTCGGAACGTCCTCTGCTGTTCGATAGTTCGTTGTTGTTCTTTTAGTCTCGATTTCGTACTGTTCGTAATCGCAGATAAAGTTGTTCTGTTTCTTTCTGCTATTTTAGCTAAAATGGCCGTCTCTGACGTTTCTCAGAAATATGACGTCCTAATTCGAATTTTTAAAAATTAGAATTCCAGAATCTTCTAGCCTTCACCGTTTGGCTAATCGTTCAAATAACGTCCTTATCCGTTCTAAATCGCCAATTCGGAAGGCTTGCTGCTAAAATACCGAATTCTGCAGAGACTGCATTTTGGCCATTCTGGTCGAATGTCACATTTCTTCAAGAATAGTTCCAATTACTTCAACTTTTGCATTTCCTTTCACACTGAGAATTTTGGTTTTTGACACATTTACCGAGAATTGACCCCTGAGGCACACCACTGTGTACTGGTAATGGCTCGGATACTGCTTGTCCAAGGCTAACGGTTTGTTCTCTATCTGTTTGATAATTTTTCAGTAGCTTTTAACTTTGTCCTGTGTAACCAAAGCTCCTAATTTTTTCAATAATTATCATTGCGTGGTTCAACTTGTCGAATGCCTTTTGGAAATCTAGGTAGAGGCAAGCCAGGTATTTTGTTTCGATTTTATCATGGTAAGTATATACCTCAAGGATATACTCAATGAGGTTTGTAACAGTAGATCGTTTTTGTCGAAAGCCGTGTTGTGAGTTTGAGTTGCTGAATTTTACTGATGAAATCATTTCACCGAAAAATAATTTTTCTAACACCTTTGAGATAACCGTTGGCAGACTTATTGGTTGGTAGTTTGAGACAAGTTGTTTGTCTCCCTCTTTGAAGTCAGGAACAATTTTGCTTATTTTCAATGTTGACGGAAAAACACATTTATTAGCCATGGTGTTAAAAAAGTAGATACAGAGATTAGAGATAGAACAGCTAAGATTTTTCAAAAGAATGTGTCCTAGGTTATCAGGTCTTTGGGTTTTGTTTATATCCAAGTTTTCAGGAATTTTCTCGATTTCATTTGCGGTAAAATGAAAATTCGCTATTTTACATTCATGAGAAGGGAAATTCTCGCCTACATAGAGGGAGTGGCTAAAAACTGACTGAAAGTATTTTTTCAACAAATTAGCTTTATCGATATTTGATGTAGCACTTTGATCATCCAGGTAGACTTCACCTGGGATTGTATCTGTTTTTTGAATATTTTAAAGTATTTTCGCGATTTTGAGAAATTACCATCAACAAATAAGTTTTCTTCGTATACTCTTTTGTCTTCGCTTAAGTTTAACTCGAGGTGTCTTTCAAATCTTTTCAGTTTGTCTAACTGACATTCGGTCACGTTTTTTTCCCATTTTCTGCGCATTGTATCCATAATTTTGATGAGATTTGAAGTTTAAGATGTTACCCAAGGTGGCAGAGAACTTCAATGTTTTGTTTTCCTGGGAATGTGCTTTTCGATTATGTTAAGTAGCCAAGTGTACCACAGTACAGTCATTAGATCAACATTGCTGTAGCAGTATGGCTGAATGGTTTTGCGTGGTAAGGAGGATGATCCGTTTTATACAAAGATGGGAGTCTATTGTCTTTTTTCACGAGAGTCAACAAATCTGGGTGGTTGCAGAGTATTACGTCTAGTTGTACTTTTTCTTTTCCCGTTATTATTTGTTCGAAGTTAAGTTCTGCAAGAGCGTTCAGAAAAGTCTGTCTGTCTTCATCAGAGGAGATTAGAGTCGACCAGTCCGTTTGAGCAAAGTTGATGTCTCCCGTAACCATCACGTTTCTTACACTTAATTCTATTTGTTTTTGCCTAATGAAATATAGAAAACTCATAGGGTTTTTGACGACCAGCGGTATTCGCTTCCTTTGGGGGCACAGTATATACAAGCTATAATGACGGGGTTTTTGACCAGAGCTTGACTATTAGGCAGTCATTGAAAGTTAACGGTATGCAGTAGTGAGGTATTTCAAGGTTTATCCCAATTATAACACCTCCGTGTTTTGATTTGCCGTTAACGCTTTGCCTGTTATTCCTATGGATGTTAAACTTGTCAAGAAATATTGCTCATGTCGTCAAATTTTCAGGTAACCTTGTCTCTGTCAGACAAATGATATCGTAGATGTTTTAAGATTGGCTGGCCTTCGAGATAAGAGTTCTTCTAGAATATTTTAGGATGCTTCTGACATTATAGAGTAGTAGATTAGCTTTTTGTCTCAGTCAATTGTTGTCTGTTGTTTCAGATTTAAGTGATATAACTAACCATTGGTTTCCATCTTTGTATATTTCCATTTGTATAGCTTGCCATCCCTTACACTAAAGTCTTTCTTATTTTGCCCCTGATCTATAAGTTCTCTACTTTTCTTCAAAGATTCGTTTTCTATCGCGGCTTCTTTTTTTGTTAGTTCCTTGCTTATGAATACTGCAGCTCCATGGTTTTTCAGTGATAAGACGAGATGATAAGACCAACTGTTTCAGCCATATATTTGGCAGTTTAAGAAGTCTCGTTCTGTTACAATCATTACCTCTTTGGCCTCGTCTATACAAGTCGTTTAATTTACATTCAAACTCCATATGAGTCAGGATTATTTGTACTTCGCAGAAGTCGTGTTCTTGGCGCTTTCTAGGATCCTTGTCATCGCTCTCTTTTACTCCTCTTATCCTTATTCCTAATGTCTGGTTATTGCTGATGTAGGTAAATTTGATTATTTTTGATTTGGTTCTATTTCTGGTTGTTTTGCTGGTTTTGATAGTATGTTTTTAGTTTCCGAAACTGTCTCCTTAAGTTCTTTCATCTCATTTTCCATTTTTTCAAGTTTCTTCTCCTTCACTGCGTCTGGTTTTGCCAGTAGTGACTTTATCTTTTCTATTTGGTTTGCCCAAATGCACGTGATACACAGTAAAAGTATGTTCATTCCCAATTCCTTAATACCTGACAATGCGTTGTTACTAAGTTTGGTGCACTTTGCTGTCAGATGCATTCTACATGCACATGTTATGCAATCAAAATATTGCTCTCTTGCTTTTATATCACTTTTGCATGTTTTGCATGTATTTTAGGTAAAAACTTTGGGACTTGTTTTAGTATTGAATGACCGGTGGTGCCTAAGGGAACATTTGGAAAATCAATACTTAAAATACTAACTGTTCTACTGGCGTGGTTGATACAAATGGCTACAGTGGCAGTTGTTTGTTTTGCAGTTGACAACTTTCGTGTTTCCTGCGTCGTTCATTCCTTTTTTGAATTTCGAATACAAAACTTTTTCTTTGACTAGGTTTTTGACGTTGTTCAGACCATCGTTGTTGAGGTGAATTTTATCTAATTTGAAATAGCGTGTGCCAGACGTGAAACTGCTGACTCTTCGATATTACCACTCAGCTTTTTTTTAATCTAGGAGATAATCTTTCGGCTCTTGCTTTGACGATATCGTTCGTTACACTCGCTCTTTCTCTATTTTCGTCGCTTTCAGGAATTCCCAGGATAAAGACGCTGCTGCGGCTTCTCTGGCAGGCAAAATCAGCAAGTTCCATCAGATCTTGCGCAACTTTTTTCGGAGTCTTCGATGAGGGATCGAAATCGACCGTCGAAGAGGTCGTTTCCTCCAATGAAAATTATGACGATTTCAAAGCGACCTGCGGGTGGAAAATAGTCGTATAAGTGCCTGATGCTGGCCCCAGGGAGCCACAAGATGTTGAGTTTTCCGGCTTTTAGGAATCTCGCTTGTGAATCCGCAAGGAATAGGTTTTGTTGGTGCTTCCTTGAATATATGAAACCTCGAATCTCCAGTCATAAAATCTGGTTCTAAAATCCTCCCAATGGAGGCCTTCCACACAAGATTTGAAGTTGTATCTCTCAAAGAATGAAAAGAAAATTTTCAGTAATAGTTTTTTTTCCGGATGAAAACGTACGACTGTTGCTCTTGTGATATAATGGGCTCAATGTTTGTCAAATTTCATTTTCTTCTGTTTCAATTCATGAGTCAGACAAAAAATTGCCTCTAACCTTTTGTTTTCAAGAAATGAATGGGAAACTTTAAGTTTTGAATTTTGTTTGGTTGCATTAATTTTTTCTCCAGTATATTGTCAATTTCAGTTACTGAGCAATCAGCATACATTCCGATCATTGTATAACAAGAGTAGAACATCTTAGCAGTCTATTTTTCTAGAGTAACTAAACTGTGCTCTTGTTGTCCTTTTATATCCTTCAATTAATTCTCTTGAGATTAGTCTAGGAATAATAGATCTAGAAAGTATACAATTCAGACTTGTTTTTCCCAGACCAGAGCAGAAAACTCTGGAACAATCTTTTTGAATAGGAAGTGTACAGACCAATAAACACCTGACAGCGCTTTCATAAGATTCCACAATTCATCAAATGTGAACTTTCAGGGAGAAAATTGTAACTAAGTGTTGGAAAACCACCCTAGGAGTATAGTTCATTCCAGCTTCGCTTGTTCAGAAAAAAACTTTTCTACCATCTCTGAAGTACCGCCGCAGACGCGGTACCATGATAGAAACGTATAAAATACGCTACGGAAATTACAATCGGAGAGCGACAAGAGGACTTTTGAACGAAACGACCGTGACACTAGAGAAAAACTGTAAAGTCGATAGCAAACACTTTGAACAAACCTGGAAGTAGGAAAAATTTTCGCCACAGTAAGAGTTGCAATTGACTGGAATAATCTACCCAAGACGCTTGTCGCCACGAAAACCTCAACCAGTTCAAAAAAAAACTGCAGAGTGAAACCAAATTAAAACTGGAATCCATTTAAGAGAGATAAACTCTGAATAAAACTTAGAAGCTGATCAGCAGATGCAATAAACGCCAATTGAACTGTTATTTAACTAGTAAGGTTTTAGTAGTTATCATGCGGGTCTCAGATCTTTGATTGGCTCCGTTTGACAATAATTCATCGCAGAGTCACAAATCAACTTAAACATATTTTGGTGTTGTGACATTCGACCAGAATGACCTGAAATGCGTGTCAGCAACGAAATTTAATGGAAGCGGTTTGGCGGGAGAGTTGACTGTTTTAGACAATAAACAGTGTTAATCGTTCAATTGAACGTATTTGGAGTGGTCAATATGGATTGAAAGAATTTTTTTAAATTTTAGAAGAAGGCGTGCATGACACAGAAAACTGGAAACGCGCAAAAAATCAGAACAGCAACTTTCGCTAAAACAACAAGACGTGTAACAATATAGCGAACGACAGAAATTATATTTGTCTATATTCGAAGAAGAGTGCTCCGAAAATTAACGATTTTACAGCTACAATCGTTACTGAGCAATTCCCGAGAATCAGGAGGGCTATGTGAGAATTTTGCTACTCTTCCTGGTCGTCAAAAAACAACTATTCGCCCGGTTTCAAGAAACCGGTAGGGTTTGGGAGAAGAACAGTAAACATTGGTTTTAACAACTTTTAGCTTCCCGGAGTGTCCCGAATTGAAATAAATTTATCATCAAGTTCATTTTCAGAGTATTAAAAGCTAGGAGTTGAGGGAAAATTGGATCCACCTCCAATGGATATGAGGAATTTTGTCTACTGAACAAAAACAATCGTAAAATAATTGATAATTTGTAGCACTGTTCTTAGGAGTGACCTCGTGGTCTGGTGATACTGGCCTTGAGCTCACTATCTTTGCAAGTTAATTTGCACTGTTTGGCCGAAAGCCTTCAAGTTGTAACGACTTTGTCGACCCAGTTTTAGTGAACCCCACATTCAACTTGCTTAGCAGAGACGATTAAAAGCATGTGACTATGTGTTTTGACGCTAGCCAGTCGTTTCAGAACCTTGCTTTATTTTCCAATGGTGCTTTTTTATGGCGCTCCTGGAGGTTAATTATTTAACATCCAGATCGGCAGACGCGTCGACGAAGCACTCCACTCCGAGCGGATGCTCTAAATAAGGCCACTAACCAAGAACCGGAAGAGTTGCTTGGAACGCGGAAGCCTTCCGGATTCCCCGGTTTAGCTTTTAACAAAGTTAAGACCGAAAACTCACGTATCGTGAAGAGTGGGGGGATCGGCCAACTCGTTGTTCCCTGAGCGGTATATGACTAAAAACACTTAAGGATATACAAAAAACCAAACAGAAAGTAGTTTAGTACCTAAGAAACGAAAAAAAAAAATATGAAAAATTAAACAAAAAAAAACAAAATACTTAAAAAAAAAATAACATCGGTAAATATCATCCCACAGACAAGATGTGATCCAACCTTACCGTTTTTTCTTGTTAGATATACTGTAGTTAAAGGTATTTGTATCAAACCGGATTGTTACGAAAAAAACTACAGCCTTTTTCTGGTGCCTGTAGTATAGGCTTATTTGAGTATTTCAGCACATTAATGCTAATTTGCGCTCAATCCGGAAGGATCGAGTGATTAGAGTGGAAGAATGATCCGGCAAGCTGTGCAAGGAGCAACAGGAAGGGTCTGAAGGACAACAACAATCGAGTGCGAGTATCATTAACAAGTTTTGTTTTCTTTTTGGCACAGAAAGTACGATTTCAATCTGCGGGAGCTCGACAGTGACTGCTCTGTAATGACCCTCCACCGAGTTGCGAATTTCCGAGTTATCACCTTAAGTCGGATATTGAACGGACCCATAGGGGTTTTTTACTATTAGTACTACTTTTAATTCTACCCATTTTATTAATACCATAACTTTTTTTAGTCAAATAGACCGTAAGCAGACCGGTTTTTAGGGTCAAAATAGTGATATTTGATCCCAACACAGTTTTTTTGCATTGATCAAGTTTTTTGCATTGAACTAGTAAAGTATGGATCTTTTGAGCACGGATCAATATTTTTTGGGTCAACAGGACATGAATTAACAAAAAAATTATGCGGAAGCTTTAAGTTGGTAATTTTTTTCTTTTCCGCAAAAAAAGTTTTGCTTTATAACTCAGGAACAACTGGACCAATCTAGTTCATCTTAATGCCGTTAGATCAAAAAATAAATAGGCTTAAGCATGAGTTAATCATTTTCTGAAGAAATCGAACAGAGAAAAATTTTTAGATTATTTTTTGCAAAATTACCGGTTTTGAAGGTAGACCATTAACCGTTTACATAATTATTTCTGGAGAGTGCCTATAACCCTACCAAACGGTTGCAACGGTTGAGTAATGCACTTTACTTTGTTCTAGACATTAACGAAGGGTTAAGGGGCCTGGAAATCAGTAAACATGTCGAAATAGGCAGATTAGTTGACCCCTCCCAGTTAAGGGTAATTGTTAAATAAGCAGCCTAGCTTCAAACCGGAGGGGTCTGAAGTTAGAACAAACCCTTCCTAGTTGGTTGATGCTACGTAATAAGCTCTACGTCCGTATCTGGAAGGGTATTGGTTTAGTTTTTGACAACTCTGAACGATCACAGTTTTGCCGACTCGGTAGGGTCCCAATCTGGAGTTGTCTCGTTTTCGCCAATACGAAGAGTCCCGTTTTTGCCTAACAGGGGATCGTGTTTTGTTAACAAACCGGAGGAATTCTGTTTCTGCCAATCCGGAGGGAAACTGTTTTTGCCAATTGGGAAGGGTCCCAATCCGGAGGGGTCTTGTTTTTGCCAATTCGGAATTGTCCCAATCCGGAGGGTCCTGTTTTTTTGTGCTAATTCGGAAGGGTCCCTGAACGTCGATCCGGAAGGGTCTGGGAGAATTTTTTACAAAGCAAACTTAGGGAACCTAATATGTACCCAAACGAAAGCAAGACATTTAGTGGATACAATTAGGATATTAGAAAAAATAGGCAGACCAAACAGGACAGGGAACCAGTGACTGCACTGGCAACTTTCCTATAAAATAAAAACTGAAGACCATAATAAGACCAGAACAGGTCTAAGCCCGGATATTCGCAACTCTAAGTCTAGCCGAAAACAAAACTCTCTACTAAATTAAATCGCATTGTAATCCAAAACTGATTTTTCGGAAGAGTGGTTGCCTTGAGAGTTTTAGTAGGTCTAGCTCGGGCAATCCGAAGGCAGATAAATTACACAAAACTTGGTGGATGCAATAGTCGCTCACATGAGAGAAAAATACTGCATTCAATGTTTGTCTGTTTTGTGAGGTATTAATAAAGGAAAGTTCTACGTTAGAAACCATTTCGACGATCGCAATACACGTACATTTTTTTGATTATTTCTTTTTCATGTTGAAAAATTTTTCTTCTTAAAAATAATTGCTCTCGGTTTGGTAGTGAATGCCCTATTTTTTAATTAAATTGACATTATCAGACTCTGCCAGCATTAATCCAATAACCAATATTCCATTGCTGTGGATAAATTAGAGACTATATCTTCAATGGGTTACATTTTTTGTGTTAAAAATCTCTATTTTGATTGCCAAAGTTTGACTGAATGAAAAAACAGCTGTGGATAAATTAGAGTCTATATGTTCAATGGGTTACGTTTTTTGTGTTTAAAATTTCTATTTTGATTGCCAAAGTTTGACTGAATGAAAACAGCGCCCCAAGCATATGTATTCCGAGCTTTCCTTAAAAATAGGACCAAGACTTTGATGATATTTTAACTTCAAAAAATCGCGCCAAAAAGATCGTTAACTTCATTGATAATATATTGTCGATTGGTCATCATTTTTCATTAATTAACCGATAACGATTTTTTCCAAAGATTATATCCACATTATAATCCCAACAAAATTGTTTTTTTTCCTCTATATAATTTGGGTAAAACGTTTTTGGTTTTTCCATATAATCGTTAGAGAAAACATTTTTTTATTTCCAAATAAATCCGATAAAAATATTTTTCTCTCTGAAGAATCTCCAGAAAATCAGTTTTTATCATATAGAACTCCGTTAAAATCTTTTTGAAAAAGTAACTTCCCCAAAGGCTTAGTTATTAAATGGCATTAAACGGAACTTTCCCCAATGGCATAAATAGCAAAATTTCATTGAAACTTGAACGCATTCTGTCAAAGAAATATTTCTCCTTATCAAAAACGAAAATATGTAAGCATGATTGGGATTTGATTGTTTCCAAAAGGAAGTTAAGTGACAGTTTTGCTGGCTAATATTTTTGATCACAAGAAACTTATAAGTAACAGTTAATGCTTTTGGTTATTATTACGTCTACTTTCATCTAAAACAACAATCAATAATGGATTTTTCAATTTAAACTTGTTTTCTCGAAATTTTTTACAATGCATTTTTTAATAAATTTTTTTTCATAATTTCTTATGCCATTTGAGACGTGCATTAAAAACCAATCCAACAACACGATTTTTTTATGCGTTGCAACAGTTTTTCAGTCTTTTATATATAAGAAGTCAGTCTAAAGTTGAATTTTTGATTTTGGTATAATAAACCTAAGGTCCCGGGTTGACCAAAACTTCTTATCATACAATTTTCATATATGAGAAACTTCTTGTCATACAATTTCATACAATTCCATACGTACAGAAAATTGTATGAAAACTCTATGATAAGCATTTTCCATATATGAAAATTGTATGATAGGTGTTTTCCCATAAACCAAAAATTTTGATTTTTTTCTTTCTGAATTTAGTTTCTCAAAAATTTTCGGTTGTGTTTGCAACCGAACACAAGTGACAAAGACCTTGGTTACTCATAACACCAAAGGTTGGACGGACTTGCATTTACAATGCGTAGAAAACGACCTGAATTTGGCTGTCTTTCACAATTAATATAACAAAAGTAACAAACTTTTCTTTTTTGGCAAAACTTTTTAATGATGATTATTTCAAATTTGTGAATTTTCAAATTATCAGACATTGATCAAGGCTTACATTAACACCCCATACAAAAAAAATTTTCAGCGTTTTTGAAAAAAAAAATTTAAGTGAAAAGAAAATAAAAGCCATTTTTATCGTATTCGAAAAATGTTTGTTTGCGTACGAAATTCGATTTGCGGTTGAAAAAAAACATAAAATTTTTTGGGCCAAATTTTCAAAATTACTTTTGTGTCGCCATCAAAAAAATGCCAGTCATACAATTTCCATATATGGGAATTGTATGATAAGCATTTTTTTCAAAAAACGAAAACCTCAGTTTTTTATCACCAGACTGTTTTATTAGAATCAAACAGCCACAGAAATAAGTTTATACTAGTTTTCAACCATTTTTAGAATTTGTATGAAAATTGTATGACAAGCATTTTTCCACACACTTGATGTATGGAATTGTATGATAAGCATTTTCGGTGTATGGAGGTCAACCCGGGGTTCTAGTTTTCAAACAAATGAGGATATATAATTTCCGGAAAAGTTGAGATGATGAGATAGTTGGAGTTGTTCAAGATCAGTGGAGTAGTAGTGAAGGATATTTTGAGAAGTTCAGAAGAGTAGAGATTATAGTAGTTCAAAATTAGTGAAGACTTGGTTGAAAATTTGAGTTGTGGTTTTTTGGTGTTGTGTTCTAATGCATTCTGCCTCTCAAAATAAAAAAGACTATCTTTTCTCGTTTTCCATTATGTCTCATCGGTCTAACAAATTCTGTTGAAGACTGTCAAAAATTCAAACATCGGTATGTTACGGAATTTTTCTTTTCGTACAAATGTTTACTTCAAGTTAGATTCTTTATATAAATCAATTTTCATATCAAAATAGATTATTGTTATAACCCAGTTTTAATTTCCAGTTTGATTCTTTGCTTGAATCAATTTTCATATTTTATTAGAATCCTTTTACTGATTAATTTTTATATGAAAAACGATATCGCCCTTTGATTTAGTTGTCGGCCTATAACTTTTTCGGTCGAATTAGCAGACCTGGAAAATTGCTTTCTCAAACAAAAAAGATTTTTTTTTTCAAAATTTCTCTGATATTTTTTCATGCTACATTTTTTGACTATCCGAGTAGAACAATTTGGTGGTTCTTGGGAAAGACTAATCAAGCCTTTCAAATCGCGTTTTACAAAGCTATTGGAACTAGGATACTTAGCGACGAAACTTTGTCTAAGGACAAATGTTATGAGCTCAAATCGTATGGTTTTACAAATTAATTTTTAATACTGAAGACCATATACCATACCTTCTGCTGTTTCGTCCTGTTTAACTCAAAGCAGGTTTTTTGGGAAGGGTCTGGTTGTCTGTCGCAATGACGGTGTACGGATGCAAGCACTGGCACAACTACGGATAGGGTATGCGTACTCTTATCCGCATAAAATTCCTCGCTATCTCAGCGGTCATTCTTTTTTGTTTTTGATTGACTAATTGAGCTTGTTTTTAAAATAAAAAGTAACAATTTTAAAACTGATGAGGTCGCAAAATTACCACTTCTATAATGTACGAATCCAATGGGAAGCTCCTATGAGTTTAGTACCTTGTAAAAACTTCCTCCCTATTGAAATAGAGTATAGCGATTTTGATTAGAATACAAAATCTTTTACCCTATTTTTCACTATCCCACCCTTCCGAATAAATTGTCGCCCTCAAGAATGAAATTTTCTAAAAACATGCGATGAAAATTTTTAAATTAAAAACGTGACAGGGATTCAAAAAATTTTCGGTGGTCGCCAAACGGTAGTAAAAAAATTACTCCCGAGAAATTTGGTTACTTGTTTTTTGTGTGCATGTAGCTATTGTTCAATTTTTGAGTGCAGTTATCTTTATTTCTTGTTTAAGAAAGTCAGCGTTTTTGCCTTGATCATTCTTGAGTCAATTTTTGTCAATTTATCTTTTTTTTGCCAATTTATCATTCTTGAGTATTTTCATGAAAAAGTCAAGAGTGCATAAATATGCAAATTTTGACCAATGCAAACTTACGTTTAATTCAAAGCTGCGATAAGATCTATCCTCTTGCTTACAATAAAACCACTCCCAAAATTCTGTATAACTTTTTTTTCGACTTCTATTATTTCGCATTTTCAAGATGTTCTATAAATCGGTTGCTCTACTGTTCTTTCAATTTGAGCATCAATGAAACAATCAACTCGGTCTATCAATTCAGGCTCATATATTGATAATTGCATTTTCGAAATTATTTTTTTTTAGCATTCCCGCAGGTTTGTCCATAATGTGATGCTTTTGAAAGCAGTTTATACTTTCAAACTTTTAAGGAACAGATTCTAATTTGAAATGAAGCACAAAAATCTTGGGTAACAAGATATTTTTGCGAAAATATTTCGATAAGAAATTAACAGTGAGTTTTTTCGGTTAATTCTGAAACAATAGAAACAAAAAACGATTACCGAATAAAAACTGATAAATTGCACTATTCAAGCCTACTAGATATTCATATTTAGAAGGTTTAAAACTAGTCTTTTTGAAACTCTGTTTTTGGTTTGAAATCTTTTTTTGAAATCCAGTTTGACTCTTGCCAATTATTTTGAGCTTAACTTTTTTCAAACTATATACTTCATATCTCATACGATTTCGTTTGTTCTCTGGTACCGGAAAGAAAGTCGCTAGAAATAATTCTGACTTTAAAAAATTTAAATCTCAAAGACACTTGATTAGCTAAAGTAACATTTAAAAGAATTTGATAAAAATCATTTCAATGAAAACTAATAAAAATGTAAATGTATAGTGACAAAACTTGATCTTATTTAAGAAACCCTACCAAAAAGTTGGACATTTTGGATTTACTGAACCAAATTCTACGTCACCCGTGAAACTAAGTTACTTTCTTACAGCATTATGAACTTTTTACATTTTTTTGAAAAGTTTGTGTAAACCTTCAGAAGTGAATTGATAACTGGGTAGATGAATTAACTGTTTTTTTTTTCCAATTTTTCAAATCAAAATTATTTTCTTAATACAAACAAGACTTCTCGTATCAGGGGGAAGCCTTGAAAGTTCTTACTGCCTTTTAAGGTCTATGGAGCATTTTTAAGATGAAAAATTTCAAAGTATTAAAAAAAATAAAAAAAATTTTTTTGAAAAAATTTGAGATTTTATGTAAAAACATACCCCACACGTCATATTAAGTACAAAGTGATAGCTTTTGCGCCTATTAACAAATTAAATTTTGGCATATAAGCTTCCTTGAACCAATTTGGAACGATTTCTAAGACGGATTAAACCTCGCTTACGCGTTAATAGCGCGAAATTTATCGCGCGTTAATTGTCCCAAATTGGCCAAAAGGGCAATCTTTAAACCCACATAACTTTACAAAAAATGATCACAGGTGAAATATCTTTTCAAATTCAAGCTCAAGGCAACAATAGCTTTCGAATGATAGAAGAAAATTGCGTCAAAAACGGCTAGTTAAAAAGTCGAAATTTGTCTGAAGAAAAAAAAACCCACCCCGAGCACAAATATTCCGTTACTTTCGTATCGAAAGTCGGATCAACAACGTTTGTCAGAAGCAATCTTGATTGAATTATGACTTGAATTATCCAGTCATCAAACTTGAAATCATACTTTAAGCAAAAAGGATCGACACAAATGAGGCTCGTCTTTTGTTTTCGTTGTATAAAAAAAACAAGCAATTGTGCATTTTATTTGAAATGCAAAAAAGACGTCAAAGCAAAATCCGGTGCTAGATCTATGAACACGGATTTTACTTCACTTCTCTCTGACTCTGATACAAAACTTTGTCGCATAATTCCCGCAATAAATAACTTTAACAGGCTGAAATCACAGATAAATAGCATAAATTTTGAGTTTTTGAGGCCAACCCTTTTGTTCATACCAAACTTTGTTTCAAAGGACAGTATTTTGTTCATCGCACATCTAATAGCTGAAAGTCAGCTTATCAGTTAATGTACGTTAAATTATTTGCGTTCAAAGTTAATCTTGTTTTTTTATCAAATAATCACACGTTAGATCCTTTTAGCTAAATGTGTTTGAATGCTTGCTGGAAGTTATTCCGTTTTATCTATATGCTTTTTAATCCATCCCTGTACATTAGCCTTACGTAGCCTTGTTTTTTACAATTCTTTTCTGCCTGTTGAAGATAACACCTGGTACAATTTAAATTAATCTACGATGAAACTGCGGTAAATTAAACTATAACTGAATTGGACGATTTTGTATACAACGGATATTAGACTTAAGCGTTTTTTCCAAAAACAGATCAAGTCGTTTTTTCAAACAAAAATAGCCGGTAACTGTGCAAGAGGCACAGATTGTTCGCACCACAGTCTTCAAAAATAGAATATATATTTTTTGGGTTGGTGTGCCAGTAGGATATGAACAAAAAATGGAACTTAGACAAATTTAGCAGTCAAAGTAGAATAGGCGAATTGCAAATCGTTTTACACATATAAAAATTAAAATTAGGCACGATTAAGCTAATGCAAACGTTTTAAATTAGGTATTATTAATTTTGCGTGCTCGCTTTATTCTCTCAAAATTAGAACAAAAATCAAAAGTTTCAAACAGGTTTTTTTTTACACTGAGAGTTTGTTTTTCAAAGCATTTGATGTCGTTTGAAGCACAGCACAGCTGAAAGGGTTTCAACATAATGTATCCCTCGACCGCTAATACTTCATTACGATGATTAATTGTGGTGGTACCTGATTTTGTGTGGACATAACTATTCCGAATACAAGTTTCCTCACCATTTTCAAAGGTCGGAACATCGAAATGTTAAATTAGAAATTAAATAGCAGATTCAAGTTTTCACAGGCAAAAATGCGACAGATGGCAAGTAATAACCTGATTTACGTTTACGAAAACTCAAACCGAAAAATAATTGTTGTCTGAAAAGTTTTTTTTTAGTGTGTTCTCATAGTTTTAGTTTTCCAAAGCCGAGAAAATTCATTTTTTACCAACGTCTTTTAGTATTGTTTCATCAGATTAGAATGAAGCGCCTTCTTGTAATTGAATAGAGAAGTACTTTTTTCGAAAATTTTTTGGTAAGCAACTTAAGGTTTTTTTTACTCAAACTATGTTTTATATAGTTTCGTTGGTAAGTGTATTTTAAATGAAGAAAAGAATAAAAATGTATGGGGAAAGTTTTTTCAAGTCAATTTTGAGGATTCAAATAACTTTTGAATCTTTTTGTTATCCCATCGAACATGTTGGCTCCTTGTCTTTAAATGTAGGAAAACTTATTTCACCTCCAATTCTATTTGGAAAGATTCTCGGCTCCGCTATTTGCCAAAAGGGTAATTAACCAGAACAAGACTGCTCGTATCAGGGCGAAGCCCTGAATGTTCCGACTGCCTTTTAAGGTATCTGGAGCAGGAGTAAAAACCTAAAAAAATTAAATGAAATAAAATAAAATGAAAATTTTTTTTTCTAAAATTTGAAATTTTTTATGAAAATCATCCCCCCACACGCCATATAAAGTAGAAAAAGATAGATTTCGTTCCTTGTAACAAAACAAATATGGCAAATAAGCTTCGTTCAACCAATTTGGAACGATTTATAAGACGGATTAAATCTCCGCTTACGCGTTAATAGCGCGAATTATATCGCGCGTTAATTTTCCCAAATTGGTCATAATGGCCAAAATGGCAATCTTTAAACCCTTATAACTATACGAAAAATGATCACAGGTCAAATATCTTTTCAAATTTAAGCTCAGGACAGCAATACCTTTTGAATGATATAAAAAAAATTCCGTCAAAAATGTCTAGTTAAAAAGTCGAAATTTGTCTGAAGAAAAAAAAACCCACCCCGAGCACAAATATTCCGTTATTTTCGTATCGAAAGTCGGAACAATAAGATATGCGAGCTTTGAAGTTCTTATCCAGGATGCTCAAAGTGTAACGCAAACTGACAATGTTTGAAACTCAAAATAGTTCTGTATATTGAATTGAAGCAAGATAATTGATCAAATTAATTTACTACCCGCCTCAAATATTGATTCTTAACCATATTCTATGTTGGCATTTGGGAACGAAAAATATGTTATGCAAAATTTATGTTTTCAAAACGTTTGACCGCCAAATTTTCATTGGACCTTTTACAGAATAATTGGAATATCCAATGCTTTGCCTCGAAATGCCAGCAGTCTTGTCTTATAAAGTTTTTCAAAATTCTTCAGTTTCAAAAGCAAAAGGCTAATATTAGGGTTTTCTTTTGATTTAAATCGTCTTTTTGACGCAATTCATTCGCAAAAAGCAATCCTTTTTTGAGAAATTTGGTTTGACATTGTCTACAGAACACAAAGTTTTTCGATGAAACTATGCAATTAGTAGAGATCAAACGAGAAAATACAATTTTTGAGGTGACTTTTTGTTTTAACAGACATTATCAAGCTTTTATTGGGTAATTTTAAGTGCTTTCGATCGGTTGAACTGTGCATTTTTTTTTTCAAATATTCTATTCTTGCAGTCAAAATTAGATTAAAGTTGGCTAAGATTTGCTTGAGCGTTGTATGACAAAACAACACATTATCGTGGGCCAAAAGCTTTTGAGGGACGGCTTTTCGAAGTTTGTTGAGTTTTTGGCCAAGTCTTTAGGCAAATAAATTTCCGAGTTCTCCTACGCTAAAAAGACGACATTTAGGCCCAGAAAGTCTGCGCGCAGCCGTATTTGGAAGAAAGGCCACGCTGACATTGTTGGGCACCTTTGCGAAGGTTTGGTTCAAACTTTTTTGGCGCGCTAGTGTCTTATTGTATACTGGTGCTTAGTGCATATTGGGGCTTTGCTTTTATTGATGCCCAAGGTGTCTGTCTTCGGAAAAGTTTTACTATCGATCAACTTAAGATAGACGTCATAAAAAGTACCAAATGAGTGCACTAAATTAGCGGACAGCTGCTGTTTTTTAGAGATTCTTAAGCTCACTAAAATTGCGGTAAAATAATTCATGGTTTATATGAGATGAAATTGGGTCGATGACTTAATTGACTTTTTATAATACGTCACTATGTTATTATAGTATAAAACCCGCTCAACCAAAGATTTTAAATTAGGTTGATTATGCTGGTGCAAAGCGTGATTGTTTTAAAATTGTACTTTGTTCGACATTGAAATGTGCAAAATTGACTTAATCACGAAAGAAGGGATTTTTAAAAGTCAATCGGTTGTCATTTAAGCCAATAAAACTATTGATTTGAAAAATATTTTTTGTTTTTGAAACCGAATATCAAGAATCAGTCTCACGTGAGTACAAAAAAAACACTGGCAGTACCTTTATTTCTTTTTTCTCTCAAACGTAGACTCATTTTTGTTTTAACGGAAATGTTACGTGCAAAAAAATCAAAATGCAAAATTCACAAAAAGTATCATCTAAGTCGTCTTTTCAGCTTGACTTTTTCATAAAAAGCAGAGTCGTTCTTATTTTTATGATTTTGCAGATAACAATATTAGTGATATTTTACATCATTATAAATATTGGCTAATTTGTAAATCTTTTTTAATAGTAAGATTTTAAATTCTGCAAGGTTTTGTTTCATTTTTTTTTACTAATAGGTTACTTCTAATTTTCTCTAAACTCTAGTGCAGAACTACGTTACCATTCAAACCATAAAGATCTTCAGGACTTAACTTGGAAGATTAACTCGATTGCTGAAGTAACTTTCTGTCATGTGATCTTTAGTTTTCAGTGATCGATGAATGGATGGTTTATCACCCATTTATAGGACAAAAGCTTCGAGATATTAACAGATTATACTTAACATGTTAAACCGCAAAGGGAAGTAGTGGTGAAGTGGTCACGTCGCGGCCTCTTAATTGAAAGGTCAGATGTTCGAGGCCCACCATGATCCGTGCTCGTTGCTTGAGGGTGAGACTACATTACCCAGCCCAAAAAAATACCAAAAAATTTTGCATGTAGATCTTTAACAGGGGCACAACAGCTGTCCTCCGCGAAGAGCTGAACAGCTCGTATGTTGGTACTTTCCTTTTTGGATAAACCGTCTTAAACACTACTACAGCATCGAGCATATATGATTCTTCGAAAATTTTGCCGATAATATTATAACATTATTAATTTTGATGTTAATATAAAGACAGTTATAGTTGATTTTTTTTAGAATATAATGCGATATAATTTGGATTTTTATAATAGGTAAAAATCTCAGAAATAACTTCAAACTTCAAATCACCTGGCTATAAAATAAGTAGCCCTAAGTGAATTCAAAGGGCAAGAAAACTTTTTTATGTAAAACTCAAGTGAAAACGAAAAAAAAAACGTTTTTGTATGAATATGTTTTAATAAAGTTCTGAATCATAGTGTATAAATTAATATACTGGTTGTGAATGTGATCTTCTAAATCAAGCACAATAGTTGACCTTAATAAAGACCGGCATTAGTTCATACTATATGTAAAAATATTTCACAGACTAATGGCTACTGCCATATCAGTACCACTTTCCTCCTTTTCCAGTGCTCCGTAAATGTTTTTATAATACAATAATAACAAGAGTTTTAATCTCAGTTTTGCCCGGTCAATTTTGCAAATCTTATTATCAGTTGGGTCCTGTTATCGGTTTTGTATTACTATTTCTGTCGTGTACGCTTTAGTGACACTCTTTCCAATTCTTCAGACATTTCTCCGATGCCTGTTCTTCCACTGATCTCATCGAGTGATTTACCTGATTTCAATATCTGGTCGGCTGCTTTTTTTTGTTGGCCCTCATGCTTCTTCTGCCCTCGTCTAGTACTGCCATCATCTTGAATGAACCCTCGCTATGCCCCTTCCTGATCGACTTTTCTGCCGGTTCTCATCCTTCTGGTGACGTTTTTGCCAGTTCGTCTGACAATATCGGCTGTAGACTGTCCTTCAGAGAGATTATTTCGACTGTCTTTTCAACTCCTCTGTTGAGTACCTGCTCTGCCGTTTGTAATCATTCCTCGTGGGTGGTTCCATCTTTTATAAATTCGTTGAGAATTTCTTCTGTGGACTTTCCTTTTCTAATCGTTTTTTCTTTTTCTGATCTCTGCCGTTCCTCTCGATCTGTGTTGATGACAATGGTCTAGACTCTCTGCCGGGCTTACTAAGTCCGGCTTCTTCATGGTTCTCCTTTTCGTTAGCGAGGGCTTCATCTTTTTAGCCTCCTATGCTGACAGCTTTTATTTCTTTTTGACGGCGTGATTATGGCTTTATCTTGAGATTTCGGACGTGGACCTCTTATGTTCCGTTTCATTCTCTGAGTCCCAGGATTATTACGTCATTAGTTTCTGTGTTTCCTGAAATTTGACTTTGCTGGAAGTCTCGCACAAAGGGATCCTTTGGCGGGCAGATTTATTTGACGTCATCACTTGACTCGGAATCCGATAACGCTGTCTCCATCGTTGCTTCGGTTTCAGGCCCTTGGTCGACGACGGTACTCTTCTACTTTTTTTCCCGCAGATAGTTAGTTGGTGTTTTTGATAGTTACTGGCGAGGGTATTGAAAAGAAAACTGATCATCTGGCTGAATACTAGTCCATGGTCAATTTTGGTGAACTCTGCATGGGTTGTACTTGCCGTAAAATGTGCAACTTAAATTAAATGGTCAATTAACTGTTTGGCTGGGACAAAAACTGGTCAACAAAATAACAGTCCAAGCGACTTTTGGTCAAAAGAAACAGTAAGTGTTCTTGTGAAAAAGCAAGTTTCAATCGTGCGAGATTTAAGAAGATATTTATTTTCACAAGTTTTTCAAAACTAAGGCTGATTCTAAATTATAAGAATTCTTTAAAATTTTTAGTTTTTGAAGTTGTTGTTTTCTGATGGATAACAAAAAAATCTATATTTTCCTTTATTTTTAAGTTAAGTTAACTCGATATTGATGCAACATATATATTAAAAAGAAAAATCAAAGCTTTTTGGAACTCAAGATTGATGCCTAAAACATTATTAGATAAAATTGGGTAAATGCCAAAATTTTTATTGGAAAGTGAGCAGACAAGTTCATATAAAATTGAGAATGCGTATTTTGATGAAAATCAAAACTGTGCCAAAAGATTGTACAAAGACCAGACAAAGGTAAAGTACCACGATAGTCTAGCTAATTGAAAAACGTTTGTGCTTCATAGCTGCTTTTGCTTTCTTCATTTTCATCTCGGCAATTTAGTTCAGAAAGTGGGCTGCTACAGAATTGGGTTGGCGCTGCATTTGGCGCTATGAAATTGCATTTTGTCTATCGCATTTTTGACCTTGTTTCTTTTTCGTAAATTGGGGTAAACT